>NC_057804.1:443930789-444230789 GCF_018294505.1 Triticum aestivum | reverse complement strand
CGAGTCTTGCCAAGCGGCCTTGGTATACCACCGGTAGACCGCCTGTCAAGTTTCGTGCCATTTGGAGGTCGTTTGGTACTCCAACGGTTAACCGCGTAGCCCGAAACCCCTCTTTCTCTTTGCAGCCCAACACCCCTCCAAAGTGGCCCAAAACCCATCTAACTCCCCTCCATGCTCTCGGTTGTTCGATCACGATCGTGTGGGCGAAAACCGCTCCTCATTTGGACTCTCCTAGCTCCCTCTACCTATAAATATGTGCCTCCCGTCCAAATTCGCGAATGTTTCCTACCCTAACCCTAAAAATTCCCCTCCGCGCCGCCGGACATGTCCGCCGACGGCCGGACACGTCCAGCGCTGCCGCCCGCGCCCAGTCCAGAGCCCCCACGTGGCCCAGCCACCGCACCCCACCGCCTGGCACGCGGAGCCCACGGCCGGCCCGCCCGAGACGCGCCGGGCCCGAGCGTCCGCGCCCCCGGCCCGCGCGCCTCCCGGCCACGCCGCCCGAGCCTCCGCCGCCTGTCCTCGTCGCCGCCGCGCCGAGCCGACCTTCGCCCGCCGGCGTCGCCGTCCTCCGGCGCCCCTCCGCCTTCGCCTCCTTCGGCGCCGCCCGGCCTCCGCCGCCAACGCCCCGAGGCGCCCGCCTCCCGCTCGCCTCCCCGCACCCCGGAGCTCCCCGCCGCCGCCGTGCCTGGATCCGGCGAGATCCGGGCGGGATCAAGCCGCCGCCGCCTCGTGAAGCTCGCCGCCGGCCTCCTCGGGGCTAGATCCGCTCGGATCCGGCCGGCCCCAACTCCCTCCGGCCTTCCGCGACCATGTCGGCGTCTTCCCCCGCGCTCCGGCAAGCTCCGGCCACCTTCTACCTCAACTCCGGCGAGTTCTCCGGCCCTGCTTCAAAATCCGTGCACGAGGTTGACTTCCCCCCCCCCCCGAAAAACTGTTAAGTCCCCAATATTTTGCAATTATCATGCCATGTTCGTCATGCCGTATCTCTGCATCTGTAGCTCCGTTTCGTGCGTGTAATATGTCAAATTGTTTGTCTCAATGAGTACATCATTTCATTCCATTGCATCATGTTAATTTGAGGTCATCTTTATGCCTGAATCTTCGTTGTAAGAGTGCTTCATGATGTTTTCTGCTGTCTGTTATCAGAACGAGCTCTTTTGTCATCTTTGCCATGATTGATGTGTGCATCCTATGAGGTTGATGTCTACATGTGTTTTGAACTATGCTATGGATTCTTTACAGAGGTGCTTACCATGTATTTTTGTGATCAATGTGGTGACTAGCACAAGCATGCAAACTAGGTTTCGTGATATTGCTGATTTTAGTCCATGTTCTGCTGTTATTTTTATGCCATGTAAACTTGTTGCTACAGAGAGATCCATGCATATTTTGTGATACTTCAGTAAGGATGTTTTGAACATTTGGTTATTGTCTATCCATTCATGCCCTTTGTTGCAATTATGGAGTAGTCTAGCATGTCATTTGTGTGCTCTACTTTTGCTTCAAAATGTTTCCTGGCAGATTGTTTACATGTTATTCAATTTTGCCAAGGTTGCTATAGTTGATCCTTGCATGCTATGGACTTATTCTTGCCTTGGTTGGTTACATAAACATGTCTTCTTGATGATGATATGCTTATATTGTCATGCAATGACTTGTGGTGAGTGATTCAAGCTTGTTAAGTAGGGTTCATGATGTTGCTGTTTTGCTAGGCTGAATCTGTTATTTCGTGATGCTATATAAACATGTTGCTACTTGTCATTCTATGCATAATCTGGAGATGATCACTAAATATGTTTTGTTCTACATGTCATGTTATATCCATTCATGCCCCTGGTTGCATTTATAGCTTGTTGTAGCTTGTTCATATCTTGCTCCAAAGTTGCTTGATAATGTTGCTCGCAGCCCGTTAACATTAAGTTCAGTTGTTGCCATGTGTTTTGCTAGTGATCCATGCTCCCTATCAACTTGCTCTTTCCATGCTTAGCTTCACAAACATGTCTTCTTACTGTTTGGTGCCTTTCCATGCCATGTTTTGCTCTGTAGTGAGTTGCACAAGCTCATCTACATGCCTTCATAATTATGTTCCTGCCATGTTTGAATCTGTATAATAACTTGCCATGTTTACGTGGGTGCCATCATATTTTCTGATCCTTTTTGGCTTATGGTCAGTAAGGGGCTTTTGATCTATGCATTTAGTAGATTCATGCCATGCCTTTGTTTGCCATGATAAGTTCCTGTAACATGTTGTTTGATAGCTCTAAACATTGCAACCTGATATTTTCTGCAAAGTCTGAAACTATCATCGCTTGCAATCTTACCATGTGTGTTTGAGCATGTTCTAGTGATTTCTGGAGATAGCTCAGTGTTCATGTTTTGTAATGATTTACCTGTACATCATGCCATACCTTTTGTTTTTATGTTGAGGTGCTGTAGCATGTTGTTTTGATGCTTGCAATATGCCTAGTTGCTGTTTTGGACAGATTGTTGTTATGACTTGTATAGAGTGTATGTGTTGCACCGTTGCTCCGTTTTGAGTGTGATCTATATGAAACTTGCTTGATTTTGCATGTAGTTTCATATTATCATGTTGCATCCTTGTTTTGAGGTGTTTGCTTCATTTTTGTGTGCATTTTGCATCAATGCCATGTTTAACTTGTTTTGCTCATACCTTCTAGGCCGTAGCTCCGAACTAAATAATCTTTATATGTAACTTGACTAGAATCTTGTGTAGATCATCTTGGTGAATCTTAACCTGCTGTTTAACAACTTGAACATAAGGGTTATTCAGATCTGGACCAATTTCGAAATATGCATATGAGGACTTACCGGAATTGTTATATGTTGTTCCCGGCCTCATTTAAACTTGCCTTGATGTGTTGCTCTTGTTTACATCATCTCTTGCCATGAGTAGCTTCATGTAGCTTTGTCATGCATCATGCTTGTTGTGCATCATGTCTTATTCATGCGTGGTGTGTTTACTATGTTGTGTGCTTCTTTCGATAGTTCCTGTTTCGTTGCGATCGTGAGGATTCGTTCGTCTACGCTTGGATTGGCTTCATCCGCTCGTCTTCTTCATGGACTCGTTCTTCTTCCTAGCGGGATTTCAGGCAAGATGACCGCTACCCTGGATCTCACTACTATCATTGCTATGCTAGTTGCTTCGTTCTATCGCTAAGCTGCGTTACCTATCTTTTGCTCATCAAGCCTCCCATATTGCCATGAACCTCTAACCTTTGATACCTTTCCTATGCAAACCGTTGCTTGGCTATGTTACTGCTTTGCTCAGCCCCTCTTATAGCGTTGCTAGTTGCAGGTGAAGTTGAAGATTGCTCCATGGTGGACAGGATTTTGTTGGGATATCACAATATCTCTTATATTATTAATGCATCTATATACTTGGTAAAGGGTGGAAGACTCGGCCTTTTGTCTGGTGTTTTGTTCCACTCTTGCCGCCCTAGTTTCTGTCATACCGGTGTTATGTTCCCGGATTTTGCGTTCCTTACGCAGTCGGGTGATTTATGGGACCCCCTTGACAGTTTGCTTTGAATAAAACTCCTCCAGCAAGGTCCAACCTTGGTTTTACCATTTGCCTAACCACCACCTATCCCTTTCCCTTGGGTCGGCCAACCCGAGGGTCATCTTTATTTTAGCCCCCCCGGGCCAGTGCTTGTCTAAGTGTTGGTCCGAACCGAGCGATGTCCGGCGCCCCCTGGGCAACCAGGGTCTATGCCAACCCGACGTCTGGCTCATCCGGTGTGCCCTGAGAACGAGATATGTGCAGCTCCTATCGGGATTTGTCGGCACAGCGGGAGGCTTTGCTGGTCTTGTTTTACCATTTTCGAAATGTCTTGTAAACCGGGATTCCGAGTCTGATCGGGTCTTTCTGGGAGAAGGTATATCCTTCGTTGATCGCGAGAGCTTATCATGGGCTAAGTTGGGACACCCCTGCAGAGTATAATCTTTCGAAAGCCATGCCTGCGGTTATAGGCAGATGGGAATTTGTTAATGTCCGGTTGTAGATAACTTGACACCAGATCCGAATTAAAATGCATCAACCGTGTGTGTAACCGTGATGGTCTCTTTTCGGCGGAGTCCGGAAAGTGAACACGGTTTCTGGGTTATGTTTGGCGTAAGTAGGAGTTCAGGATCACTTCTTGATTATTACTAGCTTCACGACCGTTCTGCTTGCTCTCTTCTCGCTCTTATTTGCGTATGTTAGCCACCATATATGCTTAGTCGCTGCTGCAGCCTCACCACTTTACCCCTTCCTTTCCCTTTAAGCTTTGCTAGTCTTGATACCCATGGTAATGGGATTGCTGAGTCCTCGTGGCTCACCGATTACTACAACAACACTTGCAGGTACAGGTTCATGCGATGATCATGACGCGAGAGCGATGCTTGCTTGCGTTGAGTTCTTCTTCTGCTTCTTCTTCGGTCAGGGGATAGGTTCCAGGTCGGCAGCCTGGGCTAGCAGGGTGGATGTCCTTTGAGTTTCTGTTTGTGTTTTCATCTGTAGTCGGATGATGCTCTTATGTATTGTGATGTTGTATTCGTGTGGCATTGTATGCCTCTTGTATGTATCCCCATCTATTATGTAATGTTGATGTAATGATATCCACCTTGCAAAAGCGTTTCAATATGCGGGTCTATCCTTGGTGGGACCTTCGAGTTCCTTTTGGATAGGGTCGCATATTGGGCGTGACAATATAAGATAGTAATGAAAGTACCACCTACTTGTGGCACTGCCATGTAAGTCATATTGGTATAAAACGCATGAAGAAGCTCCATGATGATGGATCTTTGGACTCACTCGGTTTTTGAAAAGTTTGAGACATGCAAACCATGTCTATTGGTATGTATGCATGAAGAAACTCCATGCAGATGGATCGTTTAGACTCACTTGATTTTGAATCACTTGAGACATGCAAATCATACCACATGGGCAAGATGACTGAAAAGCCTCGTTTTCAGTAAGATGGAACAAGAAAGCAACTTGTTGGAAGTAACACATTTTGATGTGTGCAGTCCAATGAGTGTCGAGGCATGTAGTGGATATCGTTATGTTCTTACTTCACAGATGATTTGAGTAGATGTTGAGTATATTTACTTGATGAAACACAAGTCTGAATTATTGAAAGGTTCAAGTAATTTCGGAGTGAAGTTGAAGATCTTCGTGACAAGAGGATAAAATGTCTATGATATGATCATAGAGATGAATATCTGAGTTGCGAGTTTGGTACACAATTGAGACATTGTGGAAATTGTTCACAACTAACACCACCTAGAACACCATAGTGTGATGGTGTGTCCAAACATCATAGATGCACCCTATTGGATATGGGGCATACCATGATGTCTCTTATAGAATTACCACTATCGTTCATGGGTTAGGCATTAGAGACAACCGCATTCACTTTAAATAGGGCAGCACATAATTCCGTTGAGATGACACCGTATGAACTATGGTTTAGAGAAACCTAAGCTGTCGTTTCTTGAAAGTTTGGGGTTGCGACGCTTATGTGAAAAAGTTTCATCCTGATAAGCTCGAACCCAAAGCGGATAAATACATCTTCATAGGACACCCAAAATAGTTGGGTATACCTCCTATCTCAGATCCGGAAGCAAAAGGGATTGTTTCTAGTAACGGGTCCTTTCTCGAGGAAAAGTTTTTCTCGAAAGAATTGAGTGGGAGGATGGTGGAGACTTGATATGGTTAATGAACCATCACTTCAACTAGTGTGTAGCAGGGCACAGGAAATTGTTCCTATGGCGCCTACACCAATTGAAGTGGAAGCTTATGATAGTGATCATGAAACTTTGGATCAAGTCACTACCAAACCTCGTAGGTCGACAATGATGCGTACTGCTTTAGAGTGGTACGTAATCCTGTCTTAGGAGGTCATGTTGCTAGACAACAATGAACCTACGAGCTATGGAGAAGCGATGGTGGGCCCGAATTCCGGCAAATGGCTCGAGGCCATAAAAATCCGAGAGAGGATCCATGTATGAAAACAAAGTGTAGACTTTGGAAGAACTACTTGATGGTCGTAAGGCTATTGGGTACAGATGGATTTTAGAGGGAAGACAGACAATGATGGTATGTGTCACCATTAAGAAAGCTCAGCTTGTCGCTAAGATGTTTCTGACAAGTTCAAGGAGTTGACTACGATGAGACTTTCTCACTCATAGTGATGCTAAGAGTCTATTGGAATCTTATTAGCAGTTACTGCATTATTTATGAAATCTTGCAGATAGGATGTCAAAACATTGTTTCCTCAAAAAATTTCTTGAGGAAAGGTTGCATGTGATACAACCAGAAGGTTTCTGTCAATCCTAAAAGATGCTAACAAGTATGCAAAGCTCCAGCAATCCTTCTAAGGACTGGAGTAAGCATCTCGGAGTTGGAATATACACATTGATGAGATGATCAAAGATTTTGGGTTTATACCAAGTTTATGAGAAACTTGTATCTCCAAAGAAGTGAGTGGGAGCACTATAGAATTTCTGATGAGTATATGTTGTTGACATATTGTTGATCAGAAATGATGTAGAATTTCTAGAAAGCATATAGGGTTATTTGAAAAGTGTTTTTTAAGAGAAAACCTGGATTAAGCTATTTGAACATTGAGCATCAAGATCTATGAGGATGGATCAAAAATGCTTAGTGGTACTTTCAAATGAGCACATACCTTGACATGATCTTGAAGGTGTTCAAGATGGATCAGTCAAAGAAGGAGTTCTTGGCTGAGTTGTAAGGTATGAAGTTAAGACTTAAAGCTCAACCACGGCAGAAGAAAGAGAAAGGACGAATGTCGTCCCCTACGCCTTAGCCATAGGCTCTATACAGTATGTCATGCTTTGTACCGCACCTGATATGTGCCTTGCCATGTGTCTGGCAAGGGGGTACAAGAGTGATCCAGGAATGGATCATTGGACAGCGGTCAAAATTGTCCTTGGAGTAATAAGGACATGTTTCTCGATTATGGAGGTGATAAAGAGTTCAGCGTAAAGGGTTGCGTCGATGCAAGATTTAACACCTATCCGAATGACTCTGAGTAGCAAACCGGATACGTATAGTGGAGCAACCATTTGGATTAGCTCCAAGTGGAGCGTGGAAGCAGCATTTACAATATGACCTAGAAATTTGTGAAGTACATACGGATCTGAATGTTGCAGACCCGTTGACTAAAACCTCTCTCACAAGAAAAACATGATCAAACCCCAGAACTCATTGAGTCTTAATCACATGATGATGTGAACTAGTTTATTGACACTAGTAAACTCTTTGGATGTTGGTCACATGGCGATGTGACATGTGAGTGTTAATCACATGGCGATGTGAACTAGATTATTGACTCTAGTGCAAGTGGGAGACTGTTGGAAATATGCCCTAGAGGCAATAATAAATTAGTTATTATTATTATATTTCCTTGTTCATGATAATCGTTTATTATCCATGCTATAATTGTATTGATAGGAAACTCAGATACATGTGTGGATACATAGACAACACCATGTCCCTAGTAAGCCTCTAGTTGACTAGCTCGTTGATCAATAGATGGTTACGGTTTCCTGACCATGGACATTGGATGTCGTTGCTAACGGGATCCCATCATTAGGAGAATGATGTGATGGACAAGACCCAATCCTAAGCCTAGCACAAAGATCGTGTAGTTCGTATGCTAAAGCTTTTCTAATGTCAAGTATCATTTCCTTAGACCATGAGATTGTGCAACTCCCGGATACCGTAGGAATGCTTTGGGTGTACCAAACGTCACAACGTAACTGGGTGGCTATAAAGGTGCACTACGGGTATCTCCGAAAGTGTCTGTTGGGTTGGCACGAATCGAGATTGGGATTTGTTACTCTGTGTGACAGAGAGGTATCTCTGGGCCCACTCGGTAGGACATCATTATAATGTGCACAATGTGACCAAGGGGTTGATCATGGGATGATGTGTTACGGAATGAGTAAAGAGATTTGCCGGTAATGAGATTGAACAAGGTATCGGGATACCGACGATCGAATCTCGGGCAAGTACTATACCGCTAGACAAAGGGAATTGAATACGGGATTGAGAATCCTCGACATCGTGGTTCATCCGATGAGATCATCATGGAACATGTGGGAGCCAACATGGGTATCCAGATCCTGCTGTTGGTTATTGGCCGGAGAGTTGTCTCGGTCATGTCTACGTGTCTCCCGAACTCGTAGGGTCTACACACTTAAGGTTGGATGGCGCTAGGGTTATAGGGAATAGATGTACGTGGTTACCGAATGTTGTTCGGAGTCCCAGATGAGATCCCGGACATCACGAGGAGTTCCGGAATGGTCCGGAGGTAAAGATTTATATATGGGAAGTCCTGTTTTGGTCACCGGAAAAGTTTCGGGTGCTATCGATAATGTACCGGGACCACCGGGAGGGTCCCGGGGGTCCACCAGGTGGGGCCACCAGCCCCAAAGGGCTGCATGGGCCAAGTGTGGGAGGGGACCAGCCCTAGGTGGGCTGGTGCACCCCCCCCCCCACCAGGGCCCAAGGCGCCTAGGGTTTGGGGAGGGGGCGCCTCCACCTTGCTTGGGGGGCAAGTTTCCCCTCTCCCCCGTTGGTCGCACCCTAGATGGGTTTTGGGGCTGCCGCCACCCCTAGGGAGGGAACCCTAGATGGGGGCGCAGCCCCTCCCCTTCCCCTATATATACTTGAGGTATTGGGGGGCTACAAACACATGAGTTTTCCTCTCCTTGGCGCAGCCCTACCTCTCTCCCTCCTCATCTCCCGTGGTGCTTGGCGAAGCCCTGTAGGATTGCCACACTCCTCCACCACCACCACGCCATCGTGCTGCTGCTGGACGGAGTCTTCCCCAACCTCTCCTCTCTCCTTGCTGGATCAAAGCATGGGGGACGTCACCAGGCTGCATGTGTGTTGAACGCGGAGGTGCCATCTGTTCGGCACTAGGATCATCGGTGATTTGGATCACGACGAGTGCGACTCCATCAACCCCGTTCACTTGAACGCTTCCGCTTAGCGATCTACAAGGGTACATAGATGCACTCCCCTTTTCCTCATTGCTAGATTACTCCATAGATTGATCTTGGTGATGCGTAGAAAATTTTGAATTTCTGCTACGTTCCCCAACAAGGGCTGATCTGGAGTCTGTTCGGGGCTCCGGAGAGGGGGATTCGTCGCCGTCGTCATCATCAATCATCCTCCATCACCAATTTCATGATGCTCACCACCGTGCATGAGTAATTCCATCGTAGGCTTGTTGGACGGTGATGGGTTGGATGAGATTGACCATGTAATCAAGTTAGTTTTGTTAGGGTTTGATCCCTAGGATCCACTATGTTCTGAGATTGATGTTGCTATGACTTTGTTATGCTTAATGCTTGTCACTAGGGCCCGAGTGCCATGATTTCAGATCTAAACCTATTATGTTTTCATGAATATATGTGAGTTCTTGATCCTATATTGCAAGTCTATAATCACCTATTATGTGTTATGATCCGACAACCCCGAAGTGACAATAATCGGGATACTTCTCGGTGATGACCGTAGTTTGAGGAGTTCATGTATTCACTATGTGTTAATGCTTTGGTCTGGTACTCTATTAAAAGGAGGCCTTAATATCCCTTAGTTTCCATTAGGACCCCACTGCCACGGGAGGGTAGGACAAAATATGTCATGCAAGTTCTTTTCCATAAGCACGTATGACTACATTCGGAATACATGCCTACATTACATTGATGAACTGGAGCTAGTTCTTTGTCACCCTATGTTATAACTATTGCATGAGGAATCGCATCCGATATAATTATCCATCATTGATCCAATGCCTACGAGATTTTCACATATTGTGCTTTGCTTATTTACTTTACCATTGCTACTGTTACAATTACTACAAAACTGCTACTGTTACTTTTGCTACCGTTACTGTTACTTCCATACTACTTTGCTACTAAATACTTTGCTGCAGATACTAAGTTATCCAGGTGTAGTTGAATTGACAACTCAACTACTAATACTTGAGAATATTCTTTGGCTCCCCTTGTGTCGAATCAATATATTTTGGTTGAATACTCTACCCTCAAAAATTGTTGCGATCCCCTATACTTGTGGGTTATCACATGTGCAAGGATAACAAGAACGGAGTTACAAGTGATGATTTCAGGACTTTGAAGCCACCATAATGAGTGCATGGAGCTTTCGACTAAATATACAAGATGCCACTTCATAAATTTCATCTTGAGGCTATTCTAGGTGTTGTGTCACCTTATTATTGGGCCAGGCCCATGTAATTTCGAAATACATAAGTATAGGCTATTTTTAGAGTCCGTATGTGTGGGGAAACAAGAGATAGGGTTGGTTTTGGACCCCTCCACCAAGGGCCACGAAATTCCCCCCTCTTCCTCCATATATACGGCCCTTAGGGCACCATTTAGACTTTGGGTTTTGTTTAGATTAAAAGTTCGCCATAGCTGCAACTTCGTGTACTTCGTTTGTGTTCAACAACCAGACCAAGGCGTCATAGAACCCCTTTATTAATAAAGCTTTCCTCTTATATTCGCAATATTCGGATTGCAATCTCAGTTTCTTGCTTGTTCTTCGTTTGCTTGCAGGAAACAGACCCTCGTGGTTTGGTTGATCGTGCTCCAGTGTGGTCAATAACCCCTCGGAAATTGGTTTAGTGATTGCTAAGGCACGACGTCTCGCATGTTCGTAGTCAGATCGTCAAGGTCGACTCCCACAGAAAACGATAGCCACCATCTCATCGAAATATAGGGACACCTTTGCCTCTATTAGAGGCACCACCGTAATCGCCGCCGCAGCCACCCCGCACTCCATCGCCGTGCACGATCCGTAGGGCCTCGGTTCCCACCTCGAGTTTGGCCCCGCAGCACCAAGAGGGGATTCGACTAGAGAAGTGGGATGGCAACAAATTTCGATGTTGCGAATTGGATTTGGGATTTTAGATTCTAGGTCTGGAGGTGGCGGGGGTTGGTGTTACCTCTCCTGAAAAACGGTGAGCGCGAACGTCAACACCGGGAAGTAATAATATCTTTGGCAAGGTAAATATAGCCTGAGAGAATCCCGGTGAGCCGCGGACGTGAGCCGAACCGGCGGTGGTGCATAGATGATTCCAACCACAATGATGTAGGAGATGTAGCCAGGGAAGGATTGTGGGTTGGATAGATATGCGAAAGGAGGACCATTCAGTTCGCTGCTTAAACGGTAATGGAACCTAAGGTGGCAAGCAGATGTGGTGGCCGGCCCCATTGTAAGCCGGTAATAAAACAATGATGTGGCAGACTTGCTGAGGTGGATAGGCTACATGTCAAGAGAAATAGGTTAGTGGGGATGAACTATTTATGTATGATATATGTGTATCACTACGATCGAGATTCAACAAGAATAAACCATTCACATGGGGTGCATGACCATAAAAGATATTACTCATATAAATAGAGCAACCATTATTCTCTGACTTAAATGAATAACCATCTCGTAATAAACAAGATCCAGATATAATGTTCATGCTCAACGCAGGCACCAAATAACAATTATTTAGGTTTAAAACTAATCCCAAAGGTAGATGTAGAGGTAGCGTGCCGACAGCGAAAACATCAACCTTGGAACCATTTCCGACATGCATCATCACCTCGTCCTTAGCCAGTCTTCGTTCATTCTGCAAATCCTATTCCGAGTTACAAATATGAGCAACCAAGCCAGTATCGAGTACCCAGGCGCTACTACGAGCACTAGTAAGGTACACATCAATAACATGAATATCCAATATACCTTTGTTGACGTTGTCAGCCTTCTTATCTACCAAGTACTTGGGGCAGTTCCCCTTGCAGTAGAAGCACTCAGTCTCAGGTATGGGTCCAGCCTTGGGTTTCTTCACGAGAGCGGCAACTGCTTTATGATGTGTCCCCATCGTATATACTTTTCCATACTCTTTTACCCTTGTTTTGGACTCTAATTTGCATGATTTGAATAGAACTAACCCGGACCGACATGTATGTATCGTTGCTATTAAGGATAACAAGCTGGGGTATATTTCTACATAAATAGATCTTGTCTACATCATGTCATCGTTCTTATTGCATTACTCCGTTTCTCCATGACCTTAATACACTAGATGCATGCTGGATAGCGGTCGATGTGTGGAGTAATAATAGTAGATGCAGGCAGGAGTCGGTCTACTAATCTTGAACGTGATGCCTATATAATGATCATTGCTTGGATATCGTCATGATTATTTGAAGTTATATCAATTGCCCAACAGTAATTTGTTTACCCACCGTATGCTATTTTTCTTGAGAGAAGCCACTAGTGAAATCTACGGGCCCCGGGTCTCTTCTTTATTATATTTGCCTTTGAGATCTATTTTTATTCGCTTTTATGTTCAGATCTATTAATCCAAAAATCCAAAAATACCTTGCTGCAATTTTGATTTATTTATTTTATATCGCGTTCCCGCGAGATCTATTTATCCAAACTACTAGAATTTTACCTATCTTTTTACCCGTGAGGGATTGACAACCCCTCTCTTACGTCGGGTTGCAAGTATTTGTTCTTTGTGTGCAGGTGTTGTTTACGTGGTGTTTCGTGGTTCTCCTACTGGTTCAATAACCTTGATCTCATCATTGTGGGAAATACCTACCATTGCTGTGTTGCATCATCCCTTCCTCTTTGGGGAAATACCGACGTAGTTCAAGCCAACATCAGCATTCAATGTTGATTAATCTCAATGCATGTTTATGACCATTGTCGCTCTCTAGTTGGTCGTTCCTCAATCTTTTTGCTTGCCTTCACTTGTACTAAGCGGTAATATTGCTTGTGCGTCCACTTCCTTAAACCCAAAGTTGTTCTATATGCGGTATTTACCTGCAATTTCAAAAATTTGCGTGTGCCAAACTCTAAACCTTCAAATAATAATCTCTTTTGTATGCCTGAATCGCTCATGTAGCGACTGGGGGCTATCAGTTCCATGCTAGGTGGTTTATTCTCACAATAAGTGTTTATTCGCTTGTCATTCATGAGAAAGTGGTTGGTAATTGGGATGCCCGGTTCCATGATCAAAGTCAAGTCAAAATATAATAATGAAACAAAACTCCCCTGGATTGTTGTTAGTATGGAGGGTACCTGAGGATTCGGCTCGCCATGGCTTGTGTTTGTTGGTGGAGGGGGAGTAAAGTTGTACCATTCTGTTTGGGGACCGCCTATAATGTGTCTAGCATGGAAGATAGTGAGATCTCTTGCTTGTTATGTTGACAATGAAAGTATACCTCTCAAAATTATATTCATATCTGTTTTAAAGATCTTCGAGCTCGGGCACCTATGAAAATCCTTGCTTCCCTCTACGAAGGGCCTATCCACTTACTTTTATTACTGAGTCATCATCTTCTTATTAAAGCACCAACTGGAGAGCACCATTGTCATTTATATGCTTTGTTTTTATTCAATATTGAGTATGACTATGACTGGATCTCCTTTGCCATGAATTACAATGTCCAGTCAGTCCTTGATCTTCAGGGGTGCTCTGCATTTATGTTTTGCGGTCTCAGAAAGGGCTAGCGAGATATCAATTGTCATATTACATCTTGATTGTTCTGAAGAAATGTTGTCATCCGAGATATCTTACTATTACTTGCTAGTTTGTAACGCTATTGATATGAGTAAGTGTGAGACCTAAATGTTATTGTGAATGTGGTTAGTTCATAATCTTTGCTGAAAACTAGAACATTGGTTAGACATATTTGCAACAACAAGATCAAACAAAGTTTGTAAAAGTTTTTCTTTGTCACTTTCAGTTTGTCAACTGAATTGCTTAAGGACAAGCAATGCGTTAAGCTTGGGGGGATTGATACATCTCCATCGTATCTACTTATACAAACTCTTTTGCCCTTATTTTGGACTCTAATTTGCATGATTTGAATGGAACTAACCCGGACTGACGCTATTTTCAGCAGAATTACCATGGCGTTATTTTTGTGCAGAAATAAAATTTCTTGGGTTGAACTGAAAATTTACGGAGAATATTTTTGGAATATATAAAAAATACTGACGGAAAAAGATACTATAGGGGAGCCACCTAGGAGCCAAAAGCCCTGGGGGGCGCCTACCACCCCTAGGGTGCGCCCCCAGGCTTGTGGGGCCCTGGAGCTCCGGCAACCTTAACTGCAACTCCATATATACCTATTCATGGAGAAAAAACCCAGAGATAAGGATTCATTGTGTTTTACGATACAGAGCCGCCGCCACCTCCTGTTCTTCATCAGGAGGGCTATCTGGAGTCCGTTCGGGGCTCTGATACGTCTCCAACGTATCTATAATTTTTGATTGCTCCATGCTACTTTATCTATTGTTTTGGACTATAATGGGCTTTATTTTCCACTTTTATATTATTTTTGGGACTAACCTATTAACCGGAGGCCCAGTCCAGAATTGTTGTTTTTTTGCCTATTTCAGTATTTCGAAGAAACAGAATATCAAACAGAGTCCAAACGGAATGAAACCTTCGGGAACGTGATCTTCTCACCGAACATGATCCAGGAGACTTGGACCCTACTCCAAGAAGCACCAGAGGAGGTCACGAGGGTGGAGCGCCCCCCCCCCCTAGGCACGCCCCCTACCTCGTGGCCCCCCTGACGCTCCACCGACGTACTCCTTCCTCCTATATATACCTACGTACCCCCAATAGACCAGATACGGAGCCAAAAACCTAATTCCACCGCCGCAACCTTCTGTATCCACGAGATCCCATCTTGGGGCCTGTTCCGGAGCTCCACCGGAGGGGGCATCCACCATGGAGGGCTTCTACATCAACACCATAGCCTCTCCGATGAAGTGTGAGTAGTTTACTTCAGACCTTCGGGTCCATAGCTAGTAGCTAGATGTCTTCTTCTCTCTTTTTTGGATCTCAATACAATGTTCTCCCCCTCTCTCATGGAGATCTATTCGATGTAATCTTCTTTTTGCGGTGTGTTTGTTGAGACCGATGAATTGTGGGTTTATGATCCAACTTATCTATGAATAATATTTGAATCTTTTCTGAATTCTTTTATGTATGATTGAGTTACCTTTGCAAGTCTCTTCGAATTATCCTTTTGGTTTGGCCAACTAGATTGGTAGTTCTTGCAATGGGAGAAGTGCATGGCTTTGGGTTCAATCTTGCGGTGTCCTTACTCAGTGACAGAAAGAGTTGCAAGGCACGTATTGTATTGTTGCCATCGAGGATAACAAGATGGGGTATTTATCATATTGCATGAATTTATTCCTCTACATCATGTCATCTTGCTTAAGGCGTTACTCTATTTTTAACTTAATACTCTAGATGCATGCTGGATAGCGGTCGATGAGTGGAGTAATAGTAGTAGATGCAGAATCGTTTCGGTCTACTTGTCACGGACGTGATGCCTATATACATGATCATACCTAGATAACCTCATAACTATGCTCAATTCTATCAATTGCTCAACAGTAATTTGTTCACCCACTGTAGAATACTTATGCTCTTGAGAGAGGCCACTAGTGAAACCTATGGCCCCCGGGTCTATTCTCATCATATCAATCTCCATCACTTTATTTACTTGCTTTGCTTTTACTTTTTACTTTGCATCTTTATACCAAAAATATTATCTCTATCAGATCTCACTCTCGTAAGTGACAGTGAAGGGATTGACAACCCCTAATCGCGTTGGTTGCGAGTAGCTATCGTTTTGTGCAGGTACGATGGACTTGCGCGTGACCTCCTACTGGATTGATACCTTGGTTCTCAAAAACTAAGGGAATACTTACGCTACTGTGCTGCATCATCCTCTCCTCTTCGGGGAAAACCAACGCAAGCTCAAGACGTAGCAAGAAGGATTTCTGGCGCCGTTGCTGGGGAGGCTTACGCAAAAGTCAACATACCAAGTACCCATCACAATCCCTATCTCTCGCATTACATTATCTGCCATTTGCCTCTCGTTTTCCTCTCCCCCACTTCACCCTTGCCGTTTTATTCGCCCTCTCTTTCCCAATCTCCTCCTCTTTTTCCTTTGCCTTTTTCCTCGTCCTTTTGTTTGCTCGTGTGTTAGTTTCTTGTTTGTCGCGATGGCCTTACCTAATATTGGTGATCTTCACCTTAAAAGGCTAGAAGAGATCGAAAACAATGTCAGGAAGTTTATGGTCTTGCAATTTGAGCATAATAATTTCTTTAGAAACGAACTTAAGGAACAAAAGAGTTTTATGACTTATACGAATAAAGAGCTCGATGATATGTCCAAAGAATTTGATGGTGTAAGAGCCCAAATTGCTCGTCTTGAAAAGATGACCGCTGAAATTTCGGATATGCATGCTACCTTAGTCAATAAGATGGCCGCTAAACCGAATAACTATGAAAATCAAGATGAAGATCTGAAAGTTATTGATGTGTCCCCTATTAAATCTTTGTTTTGCAATATGAATCTTGATGAAACTGAATATGATCTTCCTTTACCTAGAAGGCATTCTAAGAATTCTGAGTTTTTAGATCTTGATGATGAAATTGATAAAAGTGGGATTGAAAGGAATAAAAATCGAGATATTGCTAGACCCACTATTTTGGATCTCAAGGAATTTAATTATGAAAATTGCTCTTTAATTGATTGTATTTCCTTGTTGCAATCCGTGCTAAATTCTCCTCATGCTTATAGTCAAAATAAGGCCTTTACCGAACACATTGTTGATGCCTTGATGCAATCTTATGAAGAAAAACTTGAGATGAAAGTTTCTATCCCTAGAAAACTCTATGATGAGTGGGAACCTACTATTAAAATTAAAATTAAAGACTTTGAGTTTCATGCTTTATGTGATTTGGGTGCTAGTGTCTCTACTATTCCCAAAACTTTATGTGATTTGTTAGATTTCCGTGATTTTGATGATTGCTCTCTAAACTTGCATCTTGTGGATTCCACTATTGAAAAGCCTATGGGCAGAATAAATGATGTTCTTATTGTTGCAAATAGGAATTATGTGCCCGTAGATTTTATCGTTCTTGATATAGATTGCAATCCTTCATGTCCTATTATTCTTGGTAGACCTTTCCTTAGAACGATTTGCGCAATTATTGATATGAAGGAAGGGAATATTAGATTCCAATTTACCTTAAAGATGGGGATGGAACACTTCCCTAGAAAGAAAATAAAATTACCATATGAATCTATCATGAGAGCCACTTATGGATTGCCTACCAAGATGGCAATACTTAGATCTATCCTTGCTTTTATGCCTAGCTAAGGGCGTTAAACGATAGCGCTTGTTGGGAGGCAACCCAATTTTATTTTTTGTTTTTTGTTTTTCTTCTGTTTAGGAATAAATAATCCATCTACCTTATGTTTGGATGTGGTTTTATGTTTTAATTAGTGTTTGTGCCAAGTAGGACCTATAGGATAACCTACGATGATAGTTGATTTGATTCTGCTGAAAAACAGAAACTTTGCGCGCACGAATTTGGCTATGAAAAATTAAAGGAACGTGATTTTGCGTTGATTCTTTTTGATTCTGATCAATAAACAAATTTTCCAGGACTTCCTATTTTGGTAGAATTTTTAGAGTTCCAGAAGTTTGCGTTAGTTACAGATTACTACAGACTGTTCTGTTTTTGACAGATTCTGTTTTTCGTGTGTTGTTTGCTTATTTTGATGAATCTATGGCTAGTAAAATAGTTTATGATCCATAGAGAAGTTGGAATACAGTAGGTTTAACACCAATGTAAATAAAGAATGAGTTCATTACAGTACCTTGAAGTAGTCTTTTGTTTTCTTTCTCTAACGGAGCTCACGAGATTTCTATTGAGTTTTGTGTTGTGAAGTTTTCAAGTTTTGGGTGAATTCTTTTGATGGATTA
Organism: Triticum aestivum; assembly: GCF_018294505.1. NCBI lineage: Eukaryota > Viridiplantae > Streptophyta > Magnoliopsida > Poales > Poaceae > Triticum > Triticum aestivum. The sequence continues at coordinate 444,212,914 of NC_057804.1, read as the reverse complement.
TGGAACAAGGAGTGGCAAGAGCCTAAGATTGGGGATGCCCATGTCACCCCCAATATAATCCAAGGACACCAAAAACTCAAAGCTTGGGGATGCCCCGGAAGGCATCCCCTCTTTCGTCCACTTCCATCGGTAATTTACTTGGAGCTGTATTTTTATTCACCAACATGATATGTGTTTTGCTTGGAGCGTCTTGTATTATTTGAGTCTTTGCTTGTTAGTCTACCACAATCATCTTTGCTGTACACACCTTTTGAGAGAGCCATACATGAATTGAAATTTGTTAGAATACTCTATGTGCTTCACTTATATCTTTTGAGCTTGATAGTTTTGCTCATAGTGCTTCACTTATATCTTTTTGAGCGTGATAATTTTTGCTCTAGTGCTTCACTTAGATATTTTAGAGCATGATGGTGGATTTTTTTTAAAGAAACTTGATCTCTCATGCTTCACTTAGATTATTTTGAGAGTCGTTAATAGCATGGTAATTTGCTTAATGTTAATATACTTGGTATTCAAGATATGTGAAACTTTCTTTTGAGTGCGTTGAATACTAAGATAAGTTTGATGCTTGATAATTGTTTTGAGATATGAAGGTGGTGATATTAGAGTCATGCTAGTTTAGTAGTTGTTAATTCAAAGAATACTTGTGTTGAAGTTCGTGATTCCCGTAGCATGCATGTATGGTGAACCGTTATGTGATGAACTCGGAGCATGATTTATTTATTGATTGTCTTCCTTATGAGTGGCGGTTGGGGACGAGCGATGGTCTTTTCCTACCAATCTATCCCCCTAGGAGCATGCGCGTAATACTTTGCTTTGATAACTTCTAGATTTTTGTAATAAGTATATGAGTTCTTTATGACTAATGTTGAGTCCATGGATTATACGCACTTTTTCCCATCATTCCACCATTGCTAGCCTCTCTAATACCGCGCACCTTTCGCCGGTATCATACACCCACCATAAACCTTCCTCAAAACAGCCACCATACCTACCTATTATGGCATTTCCATAGCCATTCCGAGATATATTGCCATGCAACTTTCCACCGTTCCGTTTATTATGACACGCTCCATCATTGTCATATTGCTTAGCATGATCATGTAGTTGACATTGTATTTGTGGAAAAGCCACCATTCATAATTCTTTCATACATGTCACTCATGTTTCATTGCATATCCCGGTACACCACCAGAGGCATTCATATAGAGTCATACTTTGTTCTAAGTATCGAGTTGTAATTCTTGAGTTGTAAGAAAAATAAAAAGTGTGATGATCATCATTATTAGAGCATTGTCCCAAGTGAGGAAAAGATGATGGAGACTATGATTCCCCCATAAGTCGGGATGAGACTCCGGACGAAAAAAAGAGGCCATAAAAAAAAGAAAAGGCCCAAATAAAAAAATGAGAGAAAAAGAGAGAAGGGACAATGTTACTATCCTTTTACCACACTTGTGCTTCAAAATAGCACCATGATCTTCATGATAGAGAGTCTCTCATTTTGTCACTTTCATATACTAGTGGGAATTTTTCATTATAGGACTTGGCTTGTATATTCCAATGATGGGCTTCCTCAAAATGCCCTAGGTCTTCGTGAGCAAGCGAGTTGGATGCACACCCACTAGTTAATTTTGTTGAGCTTTCATATACTTATAGCTCTAGTGCATCCTTTGCATGCCAATCCCTACTCACTCACATTGATATCTATTGATGGGCATCTCCATAGCCCATTGATACGCCTAGTTGATGTGAGACTATCTTCCCTCTTTTTGTCTTCTCCACAACCACCATTCTATTCCACATATAGTGCTATATCCATGGCTCACGCTCATGTATTGCGTGAAGATTGAAAAAGTTTTGAAAATGTTAAAGTATGAAACAATTGCTTGGCTTGTCATTGGGGTTGTGCATGATTTAAATACTTTGTGTGGGGAAGATGGAGCATAGCCAGACTATATGATATTGTAGGGATAACTTTCTTTGGCCATGTTATTTTGAGAAGACATAATTACTTTGATTAGTATGCTTGAAGTATTATTATTTTTATGTCAATATGAACTTTTGTCTTGAATCTTTCCGATCTGAATATTCATACCATGATTAAGAAGATTTACATTGAAATTATGCCAAAGTATCACTCAGCATCAAAAATTCTCTTTTTATCATTTACCTACTCGAGGACGAGTAGGAATTAAGCTTGGGGATGCCTGATACGTCTTCAACGTATCTATAATTTTTGATTGCTCCATGCTACTTTATCTATTGTTTTGGACTATAATGGGCTTTATTTTCCACTTTTATATTATTTTGGGGACTAACCTATTAACCAGAGGCCCAGCCCAGAATTGTTGTTTTTGCCTATTTCAGTATTTCGAAGAAACAGAATATCAAATGGAGTCCAGACGGAATGAAACCTTCGGGAACGTGATCTTCTCACCGAACGTGATCCAGGAGACTCGGACCCTACTCCAAGAAGCACCAGAGGCGGTCACGAGGGTGGAGGGCGCCCCCCCCCCGGGCGTGCCCCCCTACCTCGTGGGCCCCCTGACGCTCCACCGACGTACTCCTTCCTCCTATATATACCTACGTACCCCCAATAGACCAGATACGGAGCCAAAAACCTAACTCCACCGCCGCAACCTTCTGTATCCACGAGATCCCATCTTGGGGCCTGTTCCGGAGCTCCGCCGGAGGGGGCATCCACCATGGAGGGCTTCTACATCAACACCATAGCCTCTCCGATGAAGTGTGAGTAGTTTACTTCAGACCTTCGGGTCCATAGCTAGTAGCTAGATGGCTTCTTCTCTCTTTTTTGGATCTCAATACAATGTTCTCCCCCTCTCTCGTGGAGATCTATTCGATGTAATCTTCTTTTTGCGGTGTGTTTGTTGAGACCGATGAATTGTGGGTTTATGATCCAACTTATCTATGAATAATATTTGAATCTTTTCTGAATTCTTTTATGTATGATTGAGTTATCTTTGCAAGTCTCTTCGAATTATTCTTTTGTTTGGCCAACTAGATTGGTAGTTCTTGCAATGGGAGATTGTATGGCTTTGGGTTCAATCTTGCGGTGTCCTTACTCAGTGACAGAAAGAGTTGCAAGGCACGTATTGTATTTTTGCCATAGAGGATAACAAGATGGGGTATTTATCATATTGCATGAATTTATTCCTCTACATCATGTCATCTTGCTTAAGGCGTTACTCTGTTTTTAACTTAATACTCTAGATGCATGCTGGATAGCGGTCGATGAGTGGAGTAATACTAGTAGATACAGAATCGTTTCGGTCTACTTGTCACGGACGTGATGCCTATATACATGATCATACCTAGATAACCTCATAACTATGCTCAATTCTATCAATTGCTCAATGGTAATTTGTTCACCCACCGTAGAATACTTATGCTCTTGAGAGAAGCCACTAGTGAAACCTATGGCCCCCGGGTCTATTCTCATCATATCAATCTCCATCACTTTATTTACTTGCTTTTCTTTTACTTTTTACTTTGCATCTTTATACCAAAAATACCAAAAATATTATCTCTATCAGATCTCACTCTCGTAAGTGACCGTGAAGGGATTGACAACCCCTAATCGCGTTGGTTGTGAGTAGCTATCATTTTGTGCAGGTACGAGGGACTTGCGCGTGACCTCCTACTGGATTGATACTTTGGTTCTCAAAAACTGAGGGAAATACTTACGCTACTGTGTTGCATTATCCTCTCCTCTTCGGGGGAAACCAACGCAAGCTCAAGACGTAGCAGGTTCTAGAGGGTGGAATCCATCACCATCATCATCATCAACCTTCCTCCATCGCCAATTTCATGATGCTCACCGCGGGAGTGAGTAATTCCTTCGTAGGCTTGCTGGACGGTGATGGGTTGGATGAGATTTATCATGTAGTCGAGTTACTTCAGACCTTCGGGTCCATAGCTAGTAGCTAGATGGCTTCTTCTCTCTTTTTTGGATCTCAATACAATGTTCTCCCCCTCTCTCGTGGAGATCTATTCGATGTAATCTTCTTTTTGCGGTGTGTTTGTTGAGATCGATGAATTGTGGGTTTATGATCCAACTTATCTATGAATAATATTTGAATCTTTTCTGAATTCTTTTATGTATGATTGAGTTATCTTTGCAAGTCTCTTCGAATTATTCTTTTGTTTGGCCAACTAGATTGGTAGTTCTTGCAATGGGAGATTGTATGGCTTTGGGTTCAATCTTGCGGTGTCCTTACTCAGTGACAGAAAGAGTTGCAAGGCACGTATTGTATTTTTGCCATAGAGGATAACAAGATGGGGTATTTATCATATTGCATGAATTTATTCCTCTACATCATGTCATCTTGCTTAAGGCGTTACTCTATTTTTAACTTAATACTCTAGATGCATGCTGGATAGCGGTCGATGAGTGGAGTAATACTAGTAGATGCAGAATCGTTTCGGTCTACTTGTCACGGACGTGATGCCTATATACATGATCATACCTAGATAACCTCATAACTATGCTCAATTCTATCAATTGCTCAATGGTAATTTGTTCACCCACCGTAGAATACTTATGCTCTTGAGAGAAGCCACTAGTGAAACCTATGGCCCCCAGGTCTATTCTCATCATATCAATCTCCATCACTTTATTTACTTGCTTTTCTTTTACTTTTTACTTTGCATCTTTATACCAAAAATACCAAAAATATTATCTCTATCAGATCTCACTCTCGTAAGTGACCGTGAAGGGATTGACAACCCCTAATCGCGTTGGTTGCGAGTAGCTATCATTTTGTGCAGGTACGAGGGACTTGCGCGTGACCTCCTACTGGATTGATACTTTGGTTCTCAAAAACTGAGGGAAATACTTACGCTAATGTGCTGCATTATCCTCTCCTCTTCAGGGAAAACCAACGCTAGCTCAAGACGTAGCAGGTTCTAGAGGGTGGAATCCATCACCATCATCATCATCAACCTTCCTCCATCGCCAATTTCATGATGCTCACTGCGGGAGTGAGTAATTCCTTCGTAGGCTTGCTGGACGGTGATGGGTTGGATGAGATTTATCATGTAGTCGAGTTACTATGACTTTACTATGCTTAGTGCTTGTCACTAGGGCCTGAATGCCATGATTTCAGATATGAACCTATTATGTTTTCATGAAATATGTGTGTTCTTGATCTTATCTTGCAAGTTGTAGACACCTATTACAAGTTATGATCCACATACCCCAAAGTGACAATAATTAGGATTCTTTTCGGTGATTACCGTAGTTTGAGGAGTTCATGTATTCACTAAGTGCTAATGCTTTGTTCCGGTCCTCTATTAAAAGGAGGCCTTAATATCTCTTAGTTTCCTTATGGATCCTGCTGCCACGGGAGGGTAGGACAAAAGATGTCATGCAAGTTCTTTTCCATAAGCACGTATGACTATATACGGAATACATGCCTACATTATATTGATGAATTAGAGCTAGTTCTATGTTTCCCTAGGTTTTGACTGCTACATGATGAATATTATCAAACACAATTATCCATCACTGAACTACTGCCTACGAGCGTTTCACATATTGATCTTTGCTAAGTTACTTTCGTTGCTGCCACTGTTACAATCAATACAAAACTGCTACTGGTACTATTACCATTGTTACCGTTACTATCGTACTACTTTACTACTAAATACTTTGTTGCAGATATTAAGTCTTTTGGGTGTGGTTGAATTGACAACTCAACTGCTAATACTCGTGAACATTCTTGTGTCGAATCAGTAAATTTGGGTTGGATAATCTGCCCTCGAAAACTGTTGCGATCCCCTAAACTTGTGGGCTATCACTTTACCATTCTTCTTGAAGTTCCCTTTCTTTCCCTTGCCTTTCTTGAAACTAGTGGTCTTTTTAAGCATCAACACTTGATGCTCCTTCTTGATTTCTACCTCCGTGACCTTAAGCATCACGAAGAGCTTGGGAAGTGTTTTCTCCATCCCCTGCATATTATAGTTCATCACAAAGCCCGTATAGCTTGGTGGCAGTGATTGGAGAGTTCTTTCAATAACCGAGTCATCTGGAAGATTAACTCCCAACTGAGTCAAGCGGTTGTGCAACACCAGACATTCTGAGTATATACTCACTAACAGAACTGTTCTCCTCCATTTCACAGCTAAAGAACTTGTCAGAGATGTCATACCACTCGACCCAGACTTGAGCTTGAAATACCAATTTCAGCTCCTGGAACATCTCATATGCTCCGTGGTGCTCAAAACATCTTTGGAGCCCCGGTTCTACACCGTAAAGCATGGCGCACTGAACTATCGAGTAGTCATCAGAACGTGCTTGCCAGATGTTCAGAAAATCCATAGACGATGTTGGAGGGGGTGCGTCACCTAGTGGTGCATCAAGGACATAAGCCTTCTCTATAGCAATGAGGATAATCCTCAAGTTACGGACCCAGTCCGCATAGTTGCTTCCTTCATGTAACATCCCCAGCATCACACTACAGTAATCATCCTCTGATCATGCCAAATCACCACCTTATTCCATTTTTTATCACAGTGGATAAACACCTCCTATCAAAATCCTCTTTGAAATAAATTCCAATTTCAAAGTGATAAATAAAAGTTGTTCAATTCCAGGAACTAAAATGTTCCTACTGTTGCAAATAATCCCAATGCAATTATAAGATTGGAACCGACCTCACCAAAATTCCCAAAATGCCCATGGATTCTATTTTGGTGGTCCAGCAACTTTTATCTTGCCTTATTTAATTTCTAAAAATACCTAGTCACTTCCAAATGCCTTGAAACATTTTGTGGCAGTTTCATAATTCACAAAGTATTTATGTGGCCTAGTTCCACATCGATCAAAAGTGTTTTGGTAGCCCTAATTATTTCTAGACAACTTCTGTTAATAAAGAAAAGAAAAACACCCCCCCCCCCTCACTGGGCCAACCGTGGCCCAGCTGCCCAGCCCAACTGGGCATCCAGGCCACTAGGCCGGCCCACCTCTCCCTCCTTATCCCCACCTCGACTAGAACCCTAGCCCGTAACCCCCCACTCCTTCCCCCGATCCCTCTTGTCTCCCCACCCCGCCCCCAAGTGGATCTGGATCGGGAGCGGGCGCTCCCGCGCCTCCCATCACCGTCGTGCTCCGCCAGCGACGCCGCCGCTCGGACCCCCCATGCCGGACCGCCTCCTCGACCCCGCCCCGCCTCTCCATCGCCGGCGTCAACGCCTCACCGCCGCATCACCACGACCGTCCTCGACCTCCTCCTCGCCGGTTGACCCAGAGCCATGTCGTCCCCTTCCCTCTAACACCGGTGAGGGCCTCGCCCCCTCCTCTCTCTGTCACAAATGCACTCCGACGCCTGCTCGAGGTCACCGCCCGCCTACGTTGGACACCTCCCCTGCGCTGCTTCTATTTGTTCGCCGCGCCACTGCATCAGCGTCGCGCCCGTCACCCCACTCGCTTCCGCCGGAGGGCCCCCCCCCCCCCCCCCCCCCGCTCACCGACCTCGCCGCGCCACCCGGCGGGCTCCCCTGTCGCCGATGGCCTTGCCCCGCGCTCGGGCCCAGCGCCCCTCGGGCACGGACGCCCGCAACCGTTAACACCCGCCCCGCTGGGCTGGCTTGGTGCCACTGCCAGCGGGCCCCACGCCCTACCTTTAAAAAAGGTTTTAAAAATAATAATAATAATATATGTTTTAAAATATTTATAATAATTAAATTAATTAATTAATTAGTTTAATCTGGTTTAATTAGGCTAATTACCTAGTTTAACTAATTACACTAGGTAGTTAATCAAATAGTCTATGACAGGGGGGCCCACCCCCTGTTGACTGGTCAACTGGGACCCCTGGACCCACATGTCACCCTCTGGTACACTTCTATGTACACAGATCTGGGTGCACCTAGCATTTACTCATTATTTTCGAATAAATAAAAATTGCAGAATATTAATAATACTTTGAAAAATAATAGCAAATAAACCGTAGCTCAGATGAAAAAGTTTTCTACATGAAAGTTGCTCAGAACGACGAGACGAATCCGAACACGCGGTCCGTTCGTCCGTCACACGTCCCTAGCATAGCGAACATGCAACTTTTCTCTTCCGGTTCATTTGTCTGACAGGCGTCCAGAACCAGTAAAACTTTCCCGGATGTTTTCCCCCTTCGCCAGTATCGCCTAACGCTACATTAGAACACCTCTAGCCCTGCTTGTTGTCTTATTATGCATATGTTTGCGTGTATTTACCGTTTCCCCCTCTTCTCTCCGGTAGACCCCGAGACCGCTGTTGATGCCCCTATGATCGACTACGTCGACGACGACCCTTCTTCCCTTTCAGCGGAGCTTCCAGGCAAGCCCCCCTTTGATCATCCCGATATCGCCCATTATATACTCTCATGCTTGCATTAGATTTTGCTACTGTTATTGATTGCTCCTATTCTGATGCATAGCCTGCTTTTGTACCTGTTGTTGTACCTTACCTGCTTACTCTAAACTGCTTAGTATAGGTTGGTTAGTGATCCATCAGTGACCCCCACTTTGTCCTTGTTGCCCCTGCTTCATCTTCGACAACTCAATCAACGTGATCGATGACCAGAGCCTGACACCTCACATCACACCACGCCCCTTTAGTTGTTCGACTCTGCAGATTTACTATCGAGTGCCGAGGGTGATCCCTCATAACGCACTCCTAATGATAATTCTGTAGTGTAGCTATTCGGTCGTGGTCAACGAGGGTGGTTCCTCGTTCACCATTCCCGCTACGGTTCTGTCATGCAACACCTCAATTGTCGAGGGTGGATCCTCTTACGTTCACCTTGATGATTACATCGAGTGGAATCCTTCGTGGGTGATTCCTTGGGTTTTCCCCTTGATGTTCGGACACACGGTTACCTTGACTTACTTGAGACCATTGTTGAAGTCGGGTCGGCACTGAGGGGTACCCGCGAGTTGATGTGAAAGTCGGGCGGACCCGTAGAGCACCCGCGAGTTTTCCTCATGGCACGGCCGGGCAGTCTGGGCCCTTGCGGTAAGTCCATGAGACGGGGCGACGGGGTCACCTTATCGTGAGTCTCTGCTCGTTTTTGCGAGCCCTCAATGCACTAACAGGTTTGGGTATTTGTTCTGAGTTGGCCTCTGGCCTTTACACACTAACCACCACGCGAGAATAGTTATGGGCCTCGACGACGCAGTATCAGCCGAAGCTTTGTCAGACATCCAGTTCAGCAGCGTGGGCCTGTCGGGCCAGTGCCATCCAGTATGAGGTGGTGCTCGTCCCGGCTCGTCGCACAATGACCCGAAGTGTTGCGGGCGATGGGCCCAAGACCCTGGAGTGCTTAGGATGTAGACCGGCGGGGACCTCTCTGCTGAGCCTAGGTAGGGTTGCGATGTGTTGATCTTCCGAGGCCGGGCATTGACCCCAGAAAGGTGTGTCCGGCCAGAGTGATCGAGCATGTTGGGTAACGTGGTGCTCCCCTGCAGGGAAGTTATATATTCGAATACCGTGTTCGCGGTAATGGACGTTCAGACTTATATCCTGATCTTATATAACTAGAAATGGATACTTGAGATATGTGATGGATATGTGGCTCCTGGATTGCTTTCTCGCAGGGAGTCGACGAAGGATCTCTGGGCGTTGGTTCTACAACATGTTTGTTAAATATTAAACTGCTATTTTTTACTCTTCTACATGCTGCAAGATGCTCGGAGCTGCTTGAAGATGCTAGTCTTTGATAGGCTAGGCCTTCCCTTCTATTCTAGCATTCTGCAGTTCAGTCCACAGATACAACCCTTCCGTTTGATACCAATGCATACTTAGTATAGATCTGATGCTTGCGAGTACTTTGGATGAGTACTCACGGTTGCTTTGCTACCCCCTTTTCCCCTTCTTTCTTCTTTCCGGTTAATGCAACAAGATGGTGGATCCTTGGAGCCAGATGCCACCCCCGTCGACTACTACTACATGGAGGCCGCCGAAGACCAGGAGTAGTTAGGAGGTCCCAGGCAGGAGGCCTTGCCTCTTCAATCGTGTTACTTTCATGCTAGCCTTCTTAAGGCATCCTTGTTTAACTTATGTCTGTACTCAGATATTATTGCTTCCGTTGACTCTCTTGTGTATCGAGCTTGTATTAAGCCCTCGAGGCCCCTGGCTTGTAATATAAAGCTTGTATTATTTTATTTGTGTCTAGAGTTGTGTTGTGATATCTTCCCGTGAGTCCCTGATCTTGATCGTACACATTTGCATGTATGATTAGTGTACAGTCGAATCAGGGGCGTCACAAGTTGGTATCAGAGCCGACTGCCTGTAGGATCCCCCTTTCCAACTCCTTGGCCGAAGTTGAGTCTAGTCTTTGAAAAACTGTTTTACTAACATGGTTGTGTGGCTTACGGGCCCACATCGCCATTGGGTGGTAGTAGGATCTTTTATTCCTCGTCCTTACTCTGGGAATCTGATCTCTCTTCTATTCGGGTTAACTGATTTTGCTAACAACTCTAGGTTCTCGTAAATACTTTCCCTCGGAGAGCCCCTCACTCCAGATGATTACTTGGTGCACCAGAAGTTTCTGAAAATACTCTCCGGAGTTTTCTCGAGACCATTGTGCCCTTCGTTGTTGCAATCCCTAACACCGATAAATCCTTATGGGTAAGTACCTACATCGTCGTTCATACCTTCATCCCCAGTTGCTCTTGTTATTACAAGATGTCCTAAAATACTCTTCGATGTTCTGAGGATCCTTTATGCTTACTACCCTGTAGTCCTTGCCGCATGAATACCCCTACGGATAATTACTCGCTCTTATCGAGTATCCATTCATCCCCAGTACAATATTTAGTAGCGTAAAATATGTTTCAAATGAAAAGGAATTAAATGGAAAACACAAAATTAAAAGGAAAAATAAATCATAAAACAAAACCCCCCTAAACCTTTTAGTCCCGGTTGGTGTTACCAACCGGGACTAAAGGTCTCCCAGCCCCCGGCGCGGGCTCGTGCCATGTGGTGCGCCTTTAGTGCCGGTTCGTGTTGAACCAGGACTAAAGGGGGGACCTTTAGTCCCCACCCTTTAGTGTCAGTTCCAGAACCGGCACTAAAGGGCCTTACGAACCGGGACTATAGCCCATTTCTGCACTAGTGAATGGTCTAGTTAATCCAAAATATGAATTTTCACATAAACATACACCTACACATGAGTATGACCAATCGTGCAAAAAGCAAATGACACACATCGTAAATGCTAACATATCATGTCATATTAGAGTTTTCTAGAGTGAAGTAGAGTGACGACACCAAAGCTAGAGAAAATGAGTGGTTTGAGATATAACAGGGTGGAGAATGAGCAACATTTGTCTTGTTGGTAGGGTATGGTGTGTCGTGGAAATGCACGGGCAGTCAACTAGTATGCGTAAAAAGGATAAACATCACATGCAATCAATATGTGACATGATATGGCCATTATCATCTCGTGCCTTTGATCTCCATATCTAAAGCACCAACATGATCTCCATCGTCACCGGCATGACACCACGATCTCCATCATCGTGTTGTCACGTGGTCGTTTCCGCCAACTATTGCTTCTACAACTATTGCTATCACATAGTGAAAAAGTAAAGCAATTACATGGAGATTAATAAATTAAATACAACCCTATGGCCCATGTTGATTTCCATACTCATCGACATGCAAGTTGTGAACCTATTACAAAACATGATCATCTCAAATATCAACATATATCACATCACGTTTTGTCCATACCACATCACAACATGCCCTGGAAAAACAAGTTAGACTACCTCTACTTTGTTGTTCCAAATTTTACGTGGCTGCTATGGGCAACTAGCAAGAACCGTTATTACCTAAGCAAAGCCACAACGGTGATAATCAAGTTGCCTTTTAACCTTCTATAAGGACCGCCTTTGTCAAATTATATTCAATTAAAGTAGGAGAGATAGACACCCGCTAGCCACCTTTGGCAAAAGAAGTTGCAAGTCAGTCGGTGGAACCGGTCTCATGTGTGAGGACATGTAAAGTTGGTCTGAGCCGCTTCATCCCAGAATACCGCCGAACCCAATGACAACATAGGTAAGCAATTTGATCATTAACGCCAACAACTCTTTGTGTTCTACTCGTGCATATACCATCTACGCATAGACCTAGCTCATGATGCCACTGATGGGGAGCGAAGCATGAAAATAAAAAAATCCCACGAACACCCAAGATCTATCTAGGAGAAGCATAGAAACGAGAGGGGAGAGTGTGTCTACGTACTCTTTGTAGACCGAAAGTGGAAGCGTATATAACGTGGTTGATGTAGTTATACTCTTCGCGATCCGATCACAATCCGATTGATCTAGTGTCGAACGGACGGCACCTCCGAGTTTAGCACACATGCGACTTGATGGTGTCTCCTCCTCCTCCTTGATCCATCAAGAGAAAGCGAAGAAGTAGATGGTATCACAACCAGCACGACGGCGTGGTGGTGGAGCTAGTTCAGCAGGGCTTCGCCAAGCGCTACTAGAACGAGGACGGAGGAACTACGGAGTAACAGGAGAGAGGGGGCGCCAAGGGCTTGGTGTGTCCTCTTGGGGCGCCCCTCCTCTCTATATATAGGTGGAGGGACGTGGGGAACAGCCCCTCCAAGCCCTAGGGTGCAACCAAGGGGGAGAGGACTTGGCCTCCAAGTCCAATCCTATTCCTACTACGACTCCCCCTTTTTTTCCTTCCCTATCCACATGAGCTTTTGAGGACTTGGTGCGCCTATCCCAATAAGGCCAGGGGGCTCCCCTCAGCCCATGCCAGCCCTTGGGTCATGGTGGACATACTTGTGGACTTCCGGAACCTTCTAGAAGCTTAATGGTACAATATCGAAAAAACTGCATCTTTTTCTGAAACGCAAAATATGAGTTCCCATATATAAATCTTTACCTTTCTACCATTCCGAGACTCCTCGTGGTGTCTGGATTCTCATCCGGGACTCCCAACAACATTCGGTTACCAATCATCAAATATCCTAATACTACTCTAGCGTCAACGAGCGTTAAGCGTGTGACCTTGCGGGTTCGGGAACCATGTAGTCATGACCGAGACACCTCTCCGGTCAATAACCAATAGCGGGACCTAGATGCCCATATTGTTTCCTACATATTCCACGAAGATATTTTATGGGTTGAACCACGACGTCAAGGATTTGATTAATCCCGTATGCAATTCCCTTTGTCCGGCGATATGTTACTTGCCCGAGATTCGATCATTGGTGTCTTCATACCTAGTTCAATCTCATTACCGGCAAGTCTCTTTACTCATTCCGTAATATAAGATCCCGTGACTAACTCATTGGTTACATTGCTTGCAAGCTCTTTGAGATGTTCTATTACCGAGAGGGCCGAGAGATATCTCTCCATCATACGGAGTGACAAATCCCAGTCTTGATCCATGCCAACCCAACTGATACCTTTGGAGATACCTGTAGAGCACATTTATGATCACCCAGTTACGAAGTGACATTTGGATACACACTAAGTATTCCTCTGGTGTCAGGGAGTTAACCGATCTCATGGTTTAAGGAACAGATACTTGACATGAAGAAAGCTAAAACAAATAAACTAAACGATGTGATGCTAAGCTTACGGTTGGGTCTTGTCCATCACATCATTCTCCTAATGATGTGATCCCGTTATCAAATGACAACTCATGTCTATGGTTAGGAAACCTTAACCATCTTTGATCAACGAGCTAGTCTAGTAGATGCTCACTAGGGACACTGTGTTGTTTATGTATTCACATATGTATTTAAGTTTCCTATCAATACAATTCTAGCGTGAATAATAAACATTTATCATGAATAAGGAATATGATAATAACCAATTTATTATTGCCTCTGGGGTATATTTCCAATAACAGATAGAGAAACAGTTGAACAGTTGGAAAGGCAAGTTGCTCTCAGTTGGAGGAAGGCTGGTTTTCATGAACTCTGTCCTCACAAATATGGTTCTCTATATGTTTTCTTTCTTACTACTCCCAAAAGGGATCCTGCAAAGACCGGACTATTTTAGATCCACATTCTTTTGGCAAGGAGATGGTGAAAAGAAAAAAATACATACTTAATGCAAATTTGCATGTCCTACGTGGTCAGTCATCCAAATGACGACAAATTTGTATCCGCCCACAAGTGTCGCCAATATTTTTGGTCATTGGTTGGACGGTACTCCAAATAGATTCAAAACTCTAACAAGGGTGGGAGTGTATGCCTTACTATGATCGCTTTGGCTATGTAGAAATTATTTGATTTTCAATGACAAAAATGCTTCTCCTTTGAAGGTTATTTTCCATTGTCCGCACTTGCTTCGTACATGGTCTATGCTACAACGAGCGGAGTGTCAACCGTTGTTCAAGGTGGTGTGTACGCGGTTGGAGCAGGTGTCTACGAAGGTCTTTACCTAACACGGGTGGCAGCATAATCTCCGGATCGGTCCACCATCCCTTTCAACATAGGCATAATGTCAGGCTATAGGACTCTGTGACCGCTCATTTGTTGGTTTTTTTCTTTATTATTGTTAGATTTTACATGTTTGACCGCGTGCATCCTAGTTATGCAGTGGTCGGGTGTTACTCATAATGGTTTATCTATGTTTTGAGATAATAAAAGTGCCCTTTATCAAAAAAACAGACATCAACAGATTTTGTCAAAGCTAGACCATATCAGATCCATCTCTGACATCCGGCGACAGCCCGGACGATCACACAAAGCAACATTTTCATCCGGGATGTCCCGAACGTGCCGGACCGCAAGCTGGACATCCGGATGTCTCGCCTCTGGTTGTAGTAAGTATTTGACCTATCTGGACCATCTGCGATTCCTCTGGATTGACTGGGTTTCTATTTGGACACCCGGGTGATTCCTCGTCTCCCTTTGTTGCTGGCTCTTCTTCAAAAGTCAAGGGTCCTGAACATCTGGATTGCTACCCGAACGTCCAGGCACTTATAGTAAACGACCAAACGACTCTACTTGTTGGGCACTACATATATCCCTCCACCACTCTGGTAGAGGGATGACCGCTTCATTACAAAACATCCCAAGAACACCAAGTGCTCCCTCTCACTCTCGTCCACACTAAATCTTAGATCTAGGAGAGATTCCTGAGAGTTAATGAGAGACATTTCACCAAGTGATAGATCCAATCCCTCGTCAGAGTCCACGTCCTAGACGTCGTCGATGGAGGTTAGGTCCACGATGGACGTAGACGGGCCGCCCTCGTGGTCGTAATGACCAGGTGTGAACCGCCAGGCGACGCGAACATGCACCACTGCCGACATTCCCGTCCATGATCGCCAACGTCACCTGCACATCTGATTGTGCCGCATCTGCATTGTTACCGGGGCAAGCGTTGCGCACGGCCTCGTAGAGCGCCCGTTGCTCAGCGACAAAGTTTGGGCTCTCCATGTAATGGCCGCCACAGCCTCCTCGCTCATGAACTCGCAGTAGATTTGGCCCTCCGCCAACCGTCGATGCATGAGGAGGGTGAGGTTGTAGCACCCCTCCTCATGCGTCTGCCGGAACGCCGCCATTGGCTGCGGTGTCAGCTGCTCCTCCGCCATGACGGTGTCGAAGTACGCCTGCGCATGCTAGGGCATCAGACACCTCCTCCATCGTGGGGTTGTCATCTCTCACCTCCGGCGTGCTAGTGAGCCTCTATCCAGTGTGCGCGATGTGCCTGCCAGCTGGACGCAAGGCTGGACAACTCGACGGGCTTGCCAGCTGGACGCAAGGCTCTCCACGTCGCTGTAAAGCTCATGGTCATGACAGAGGTGGTGCACAGAGGAGGAAATGAAACAGATGTGGTGCTATGCAGATTGTGCCGGGCATGACCACGTATAAATAGTGACGCCGACCAGGCCAAATGTTGGGTTGTGTCAATATGTGCGTCAGAGTTGGTTTGTCGTCCGTTGTCAAACGGACGATAGGACAACCGACGATAGGCACCCAATTTCAATGTGTAGATAGTTGTGCCGTCTTGTATAATCCAGACACGTCTCTTTGACATTGAACATGAGAGGAGATCAGGGCTTGGCCAACGCGCCACTTCAATGCCGGCTCTAGTGACCGATTGCGTCCGCTTTGGACCAGCATGAATGCGACCCAAAGAGTAGAGATGCGCTCACGCGGGAGAGGGAAGGGCACCTGAGATGATTTTGAATGGGACCGAGATGTCGGACGCGCACGTAGCCACGGTCCCGACGCTTGCAAAGCTTCCACATTTTGAATGGATTTAACGTGCCCGCAAACAGATGGGACACTGTGCTGAATGACAAAGTGGACGTTTGCTGGCAATTTGAGGTGCCCTTATTTCCCTTCCCTATAAATAAAATAAAAAACTTTCACAATTCTTATTTTGATTTTGATTTTGATATATATTTTCCGAAAGAACCCTCACAGCCTACGTTAAGCCCTGGCTGCTAGTTTGGGTTCCGCGAATTTGTCTCCCCCCCCGCCGCCGCCGCCGCCAATACCTCATCTCCGCCCCACTGCTCATACATCTCGTCGTCTCTCCCGAATCCGCGTGCCACCGCGTCGCTGAGCGCTAGCTTCCGCCCTCTCTCGCCGAACCTCGTCCTCCTCGCCGCGGGCTACTAATTTCTGTTGGATTCCGTGGTTGGGTTTGGATTTGGAGACATGGGGGAAGTGGAGGACATGCTCAAGGACTATGAGATCAAGAAGGAAGGCGAGGCTGAGATCCTCATGCTCGCGAGTAACGCCGTGTTCTTCAATCCCGTCCAGGTATCTTCGCGTTCATATTTGTCTGTTGTTTTTATTATACGTTCTGGATTAGGGATTAAATCTGCACTCCTTAAGTTAACCTTTAGGGCGTAGGCGTCTAGTGATTGCGGGGCTTTGCTTTATTGCTTTAGTATGTATTGTTACATCCACAGCTGGCTTCTAGTTGATCGGCGTGTAGCAGTTTTAGAGCTTTGAGTTACTTTAGAACTCCAGATTGGGTTCTGGGGAACGATCAAGATGTGATTGTGTTTGGATCTGTATGTGTCAACTTGACCTCGCTGTATTATGATGGGTTGGTTTCTGCCTAGCTAAACTACTTTTTCTTAATTCTGTTGATTGATAGTTTATGTTAGCCCTCCACCTTATACTGTTTTAAATTCTAAGTTTACAAATGTTCAGAGATATATCAAAGCCCCTAACAGCTAACGTCTTTGCCTATGTGGTATTCTGGAACTGGACAAATCAAATGGATTGATATCTGTATGGCTTCAAATCCTATGACTTGGTTTCTTTATAATACTCCCCTTCTTTTTAAACGGCAAAGTTTTTCAAAATTAAAGGGTTTCAAGTTGCATTGTGACTTTGTGAGTCCCTGAACTTTTGCCGTAGAGAAACATGATGATGGAATGCAGAGTTTGTTTTTTGAAATAATTAGTATCTGTTAATAATTATATTATCAGGTCAAATATCAGCCAACAGCTCAGGGTATGGTATCTGAAACAGCATACTAGTGGGACAATTTGTTGCTGGTAGGCGGCTAGATGGGCAGTATAGATGCTTGGTTAAACTTAGGGTTAATCCTGCAGCTAACCATCATGCATATATTTCTGTAAAGCTCAAGTTTACTGCTTTGATTAGGTGCACAACAGAGATATGTCCATTGCTGTGTTAAGGACATTTGTTGCCAAGCGCAAGGAAGAATATGAGGAACTGATAAACAAAAGGAATAATAAGTCTCATAAAAAAGACAATCAGGTTGAAACACCTGTTGTAAATGGAGACACTGCTTTAACTAGCCAGCATGATGAAATCGGTGTTGTTCATGAAAAGGAGACAAATCAGGCTACAAATGAAATAGGAGATCTGTCAAAAGAAGAAACAAAGACACCTTCCAGGAAAGTAACCAGAGAGCTTAAGCCACCAATTGTTCTTGAGGTGAGACTTCTAGTACAAATGAGACATATCGTATCTCTTTCTGCAAGAAGTTTGGACCATAGTGACATCCAGTCAATTATTTATTCACATATTAACACTACCTGAGGTCGGATTTGCACTGGCAACAAAAAAATGCAGGCTTTAGCTGCTTCTGGGTTGAGGTCTCTCCGTTATGCTCGTGAAGTTGATGGATTAGGAAAGGTAGTAGCTCTGGACAATGATAAAGGTAATACACACGTTTCTAAACTTCTCTCCTAATTATGATGCCGCCGTGCTTGCATTCAATGTGGTTTTCTTTCTTCAGCTTCTGTTGAAGCTTGCAAGAGGAACATCAAGTTCAATGGGGCTTCTGCTATTAGCAAGGTTGAAGCTCACTTGGCTGATGCTCGAGTTTACATGCTCACACATCCAAAAGAATTTGATGTGGTAAGGCTTCTCAACATTTTCAAGATGCCACTGTGCTACTTTGCAGGAGGTTTGGTTGGTGTTTTGTGTTCATCTGAGTGTGTGTTGGGGGATGAGGGCGTTTACTTATTTTATGTTCGGTCTACTCACTTCGAGACAACTCTGGTAGAATCTTGGGCAACATAATTGTGGATTTGCTCCTTTACATGTTTATAGATTTTATGTACACTACTCAGGTAGACCAAGGTTCTACTGTTTGAAGTATTTGGAATTTGTATGTTGTAAAGCTTTGTGTGAACCTTGTTATTGGTCTGAAGGCCCAAAGTACTAATGTAAATAGGACAATGGATCATTGCATTGAGTATACATGATTATTACAGTAATTTTTTACAAATAAATGTTATTTAAGATGATTTTCGCATTGTTTGTTTTTCTTCTCCTACTTTCTTGCTGGTTTATGTTTCTCCAATGTCTTTTAGGTTGATCTTGACCCCTATGGGTCACCATCTGTATTCCTGGACTCAGCTGTACAGGCTGTTGCTGATGGTGGGCTATTGATGTGCACAGCCACTGATCTGGCAGTACTTTGTGGAACTAATGGAGAAGTTTGCTACTCCAAGTATGGGCAATGCTCACCAAAAAGTTCCAACTGAAGAGTTTGTATGTTGTTCAGTTGTTCTGTAAGTTGTAACAATCAATTCTGTTGTGTAGGTATGGTTCCTACCCAGTCAAAGGCAAGTATTGCCATGAAATGGCTTTGAGAATCCTCCTTGCCTGTATCGAGGTACACAACCCCAAAGCAAATTTTGAATGATTTCACTCTGAACTTTTGTTATGCTGAATCGTGATCAGTTGATGAGCTATCATAAAATGCTATCATGAAACATTATGTTACTTGTACAGTCAAACAATTCACAAATTTCAATATCTATAGAGGTACTATATTTTTAGTTTCAGTTACAAGCTTTTGCTGAATGATCTGTAAATTTAACTCTAGTTCCCATGTTTTGTCCTTCGGGTATCTTAATTCTTCCCATGCTTACCATTTCTCTTTACACCAGAGCCATGCAAATCGGTACAAGAGATATATTGTGCCTGTTCTCTCTGTGTATATGGATTTCTATGTCCGTGTTTTTGTTCGAGTATTCACGTGAGATTCTTTCTACCTTCTTTCTGTGCAAATACTCTATTATGTTCTTTATTTATTTCTACTTGGCAGTGCTTCTAATTCATCATAACATATCGATTTCACTGCAGTTCTGCAAGTGAAATAAAGAATACCCCACTTAAACTTTCTTATGTATATCAATGTGCCGGCTGTGATTCTTTCCATCTTCAATCCCTTGGGAGGACTGTTACTAAGGTATGTATTGCGTATAATTCACCCCTCTATAACTTTCCTCAAATTCCATGCCCGAGTCTGAAGCTTTCTTTTTCCTTGTTCTTTCTGTTCGGACTGAAGAATAATAGCTTGAAGCATGCGCCTGGTATTGGACCTGTTGTTCCTCAAGAATGCAGCGACTGTGGAAAGAAATTTAATGTGGGTGGGCCAATATGGTCTGCTCCTATTCATGATCAAGATTGGGTACTTTCTACGCTGACAGATGTTAGGCAAATGAAGGATAGATATCCCGCATACAACAAAATTACTTCAGTTCTAACTACTGTATCAGAGGTATTGCCATGGCTAGTATCTCTCTTTTGCCAAGTTTTATTGTTGATGCATATGTGATTATGCAAAACTGGTCTGTCAATCCTGGGTGTTATTGTATCACCAGATTGATTGGAACTCTTGAGAATTTTTAAGCAAGACTGCTCAAATGAACTATTAATCATAACCCATGGTAAGATAAAAAAAATGACACATTTAGAACCAAGGAAGAATTTTGCTGTCCAGTAAATTGGTTACTCCAGCTAGTAGTAGACCATTTCTTGGTCTGTTTTTCCCCATTTTGCTTGATAAAAGCTGAAGCTTGTAAATGGTCCTTGGTTGTAGCGAAGGATTGGAATGATTTTGCAGTAATTTAGACCATCTAGCTTAGCATTTATTTGTTGTGTGCAAATTTGTGGATAGATTATATGTGACTGATAAATTATTATGTGTTCTCTTTAAACTTCATTCATGTTTTCTCTTGTTATGCAGGAATTGCATGACATTCCATTATTTTTTAGTCTCCACAACATATCTGGGACTGTGAAGTGCACATCACCATCTGCAGTTATGTTCCGGTCAGCGGTTATAAATGCAGGATATCAGATCTCAAGCAGTCACTGTAATCCGCTTGGGCTGAAGTCTGATGCCCCCTGGGATGTTATTTGGGACATCATGCGCTGCTGGGTAAATATCGATTGTTTGTGACTTTCGATCACAACTTCCATTCAGTATGTAGCCTCAAGTACCCCATGAACTTCTATTTACCCTATAGCTTTCTGGAATATTTGAACGCAGGTGAAAAACCATCCAATCAAGGAACAGCCGCGTGACTCTCCGGGCACTGCAATCCTTTCTAAATCTCCACAGCTAGAAGTATGCTATTTGTTCAGATTACAGTGTCCCTTGTATGCTTGTATGTGAACAAAATTGTATATTTACTCCTCATTTTGTGTTTTCATCATAGGCAAATTTCTCTAGAGCAGTTGCTGCCCTCAGCAAGGCTCAGGTTAAGAAGGTGAATCGGTTCCTTCCAAACCCAGAAAGTCACTGGGGTCCGAAGGTCAGAGCAGGTCGGAGAATTACTAGCAAGCATATCTCTCTGTTAGGCGCAGAGGCTCTCAATGGAGCTATCAGCCACCAAGATGGAAATGGAGCGGTGACAGATAAGCCAGCTTCTGATACTGGAGCAACTGTCACGAATGAAGAAGAGAATGAGCCTTCAACCAAACGCCAGAAAACTGGCGATGGTGAACAGGCCAGCGAACCTTGATCGACATGGTCGTCTAAACTTTTGTTCGTTAATCTTGATATCACTAGTTGTTTCTTTCTTGTGACCCAACAGATTATTGATATTACCTACGGTGACATGTTTTGGGCAGTGAATTTTGATCAGGCGATCTATTTTTCTACATGTATGATGTGCCAGTTGATGATGATTTAGCTGTGACAGGTGCATTAAGTACTAAATCAGTGCACGTGTATCTCGCAACTCTTTGACTAGCGGCCAGCCCTAGCCGCCGCCGCCGCCAGGAGAGCCAACCCTGCGGCTCCCCTCTGCCGGTGACCTCTTAGTCGTCGGTGGCGAGGGGTATTGCCGGATCCCGCGCGTCGAGTCCTTGCAGTGTTAGGTCACCCTGAGGTGTTGGTTCATTGCCAGGTCGACAGGAGGTGACTTGAGCTACAGGAAATGTAGCAGCCATTTGAGATAAATCTAGAAGGGATTAGGAGCTGAAACCTGCAGGTTAAGGGTTTGCTAGGAGGGTCATCAAGCTATAAAAATCTCAGCTCAAAAAGATCAGGGTAAAATATACTTCCTTCACAAAGTGCTTTTCCTGACTAGAAGAGAAATGATTTTCTACAGCAAAAATATTCCACATGACCATGAAATATTTTTGCATAGAAATTTGAGACATGATTTAAAGAATATTTAGGATTTTTTTCAGAATTTTAGGGGCAAGAAAAATAGGGGTTGCTTTGGAGCAGAAGTGAAAATCATTCATTTTCAAAGAGAAAATGAATACTTTGCCTTTGAGAAAATATTCCAATGACATTATTTTGAGATATATGAGGGCAAGAGATGTTTTTGGGAGTGGTAGGAGTCACTTGGGTGAAAATCAAAAGAATGCCCAAGTGCTAAGTCCAAAGGAGTTAATTCAAAAAATCCAAATTCAAACCAAATATGCAATAAACTCCAGAGAGAGAAAAGTGGCAAAAACCAGGGTGTCACAGCCGGGGCGCGATGCTAGATGTCGCTACCATGACGCCCTATGCTCGCCCTAGCCCCGGACGCCATGCAAAAGAGGGTCATTTTATGAAATATTTTCAGAATGGGTTCATTTTGTGTTGATGTTTCACAAAAGGGCTAGTTTTGTCCATTTCCACATTTATTGGGCTGCGGGCAAAACTACATGCAGGTGTGAAAGTCTATAACTCCAAAGCAGACAGCAAGTCGCAGAGCAGCCTTGTGCTGGTGCAAGAATCAACTCGGCCTTCAAGTAGCCACCTGCACGCCTGCACCGTCTGCGTTGCACTTGCACGATGGAAGTGGAGTTGGTCGTGTACCCGGGTGCGTGCGTGCGTGGTCATCCGTCACAAATAGTCAAAGCCACCCACTTTTCTGCTGCAGTATATCATCTTCTCTCACGTGCACATGCGTACTACTACCTGAGCACCTGCGTGGGTGTGGTCTAAATTTCTCTGAAACTTGTTGAGTCCACCGGCAGATCTTCCAGTGGCCAGGCGCAAGAACTCACATAAAAAGAAGAGGAGAAGTACACAGGTTTTCAGTCTGGGTGTGAAACCAGTCGCCGTTCATGTGAGCACGCACGTCGTGCCGGGGGTATGCGTCCGCGAGCGTGCCGTGACAGACAGTACAGAGGCTGGCGAGGGTCCGCCGCACGTGGCCCGGCTCCCCGGCTCGCCGCCGTGGATTCCACGCCGTGAGGCGCCGACGTACGTGGCCGGCCACGGCGACGTGACGCGCCACCCACGGGCAGGGCAGGGCAGTATGTACGCCGTCACGGTCCCGGCCGCCGGGGTCCGGAGGCGTCGAAATCAGCCGGGCGGGCCCAGGTCCGGTTGGTGGGGGAGCGTGGGGCCGCCACTCCCACGTGTGATGTTGAGCCTTGTCGCCGTTCCTCGGCTCTATGCATGCATGCTTGGACGCCGGCCGGGATGCGGCCGAATTTCGTGTTTTGACCCTTTTTAGAAAGGATTTCAGGATCTGATTCCTGTTTGAAAAAAATTCGAGATTTGACCCTTTTGCCTACCGCCAGGGCATCTGGCGGTAAGGTTAGATAGCCTACCGCCAGGTCCCACGGCGGTAGAAAACTTATCCACGTCAGCACGCGGAGACGGCGTCGTCCCCCTCCGTCGCACCCTACTGTCATGGGCCCTGGCGGTAGGCTGTCTAACCTTACCGCCAGGGGTCCTGGCGGTAGGGTGCGGGGCAGTTATTTCGCCAGAGAATGCGCCCCTTCCCTTCTCCCCACCCCTCCCCTCCCCCAAGTCGGCAGTTTTCCTTTCTTTCTCCCCCAAGTCGCCCCTCTCTCCCTCTCTCATCTCCTCCACTTCCCCCCTTGGATCTTCACCGATTCTTCATCGTTTTGGCGGATCGAGATGGCCCCGAGGAGAGAACCGTAAGCTCCTCCGATCCCTCCAATTAGTTTTTGCAAACTTGCTACCGATTCGACGCATTATTTGCTTGAAATCCTTCATGTTTTTGAACTTAGATTGATTTTTTTTCACCTAAGATTGATTGTAGTTGTAGTTCTTAGTTCTTTAGTAAGTAGTGGTATTGGATATGTACTCTAATCAATAGTTCATATGTTAGTGTGAAGATGAACCCTAGTTCATAATTTTTTTTGTTAAAAAAATTATGATGTATTGTTGATAAAGGGATGAACCCTAGTTTGATGATGCATGTTGATATGATGATATGCTCTAGTGTGAAGATGAACCCTAGTTTGATGATGCATGTTGATATGATGATATGAAGATATTGTTTGGAAAATTTTGTTTAAAAATATGAAGCTATGATGTATGTTGGAGGTTTTTTTTATATGATGCATGTTGATATGATTTGATCCATCATGTGTAGTAGATGTTGTTGGAGGAATATGCTTAAAATTTGATCTTGATATGATTTGAGTTCATTGTTTGTTTATGTATGCTTATGCTTATGGTGCTTTTGTTTATGAAACTCTATTAAGGCGGCCACCTCTTGCGGACAACATCGGCCCACGGTACTGCATGCTGGACTGGGCATTCGACAAGGGTCATCGTGCCCGTTTCATAGAGAACGGAGAGGTAAGTGATATGAAAGAAATTTTGATCAAAGTTCTCGGATTGATGAAAATGATTTCCTAACTTTTTGGCGTTCACTTTTTAACAGACGCTCCAGCCACTGCGCATGAGGGGTCACGGGGTTCATGGGCATATGGACTACGACGAGCGCTACGCGCCGTTCTTCAAGAGAGCCCGTCTGTTGGGTTTCGTGCTGCAGTTCAAGCGTCAGCCGCCGACGCTTGTCCACGCGGCTCTCACAGCTCTGATTGACCGTTGGAGACCGGAGACCCATTCTTTCCATCTGCCATGCGGGGAGATGACGGTGACCCTAGAGGACTGGGGGATGATTACTGCAATGCCGATCGAGGGTCATGCACTCACCGGTCGAGTGGAGAGGGCCAACTGGCAGGAGAGGGTCACCACCCTCATCGGCGACTGCCCCGGTGCCAAGAGTAACCGTACATCCGGTGTGCCGTTGCCCTGGCTCTCGGAGCACCGGAGGACATGCCCCCAAGGCGCAGATGAGGCGACTGTGGAGTTGTACGCGAGGTCCTATCTGTGGTATATTCTCTCGGAGGTCGTGTTTCCAGACAGCTCCGGGAACTCTGCCAACTGGGCGTATCTGTTCTTCCTAGGGGACTGGGATGCAGGGTACAGTTGGGGGACGGCATCTCTCGCCTACCTATACCGTTCGGTAAGAGAGTGTCTAATTGCGTACCTACCTACGAAAGTGTGTCCATGACATTTTCTTATATCTGATCCTCATTTGATGTTTTGCAGCTTGACGACGCAACGCAGAGGACGGGAGACAAGTCCAATATGGGTGGCTTTGTCTGGGCCTTCTCCATTTGGATGTGGGAGCGGCTGCCGGTGGGGCGTCCGGAGAAGTTGCCAAGACGCCCATGGGAAGACTATGGCGAAGAAGGCGACGAGACTCGAAACCCCACCGTAGCTTACGAGTGGGACGTTGTCAAACTCTACACGGGCCTAAACAAGACTTCGTACAAGACCTACACCAACGAGTTGGACGCTTTGACGCATACGCAGGTATATGAACTCGCACAACACCTTTCTCTTTGATTCCGCTATTGACCGAGAGTGCGAACTTACCAAGGTATATGTAATAGGTAATCTGGTGCCCGTATCGACAAGAACGAGAGTGGGCCTTTGATCTGAACGTGATGTGCGATGCGGACCGTGGTATCTGGCGGTGCATCGTGCCCATGATCTGTGTGTACGCCGTCGAGTGGCATTTGCCACAACGCGTGGCCACGCAGTTTGGGATTTATCAGCATACCCCACCGGGCCAGCCCACCGATACCGGCGGCCACGCGCTGCACCTGTGAGCTCTTTGTTCTCCGTGAGATTATCATGTTTCTTGTTGCTTATGATGATCTCATTGCGCTTATGATGATTCTTGTTGCTTATGCCTTGCAGGATGAGCCGGCAGAAGAATCAGTCGATCACAAACTGGGGAGAGGAGCATAAGACTCATGTGACGGAGTGGAACCGATGGAGGTGGCGTAAAGACGTGGAGAGGAGAGTGACTAACTGGGATGATTACCTGGGCCGACACATGAGGTGGTACGATGATGGCCAGAAGCACCGTCTTCGTCTCAGGCCTCGATGGACGGCGGAAGACATCGCGGAGCTGGAGTGGGCTGACCCCGATGAACAGGCATACCAGACCGGCATCAGAGACATGCACAGTGGATTTAGGGAGTTTGCACCCCTCATCAACAGAGTGGTACGTTTGAACCGACGGTCGTATTTAAAATATTTTATTCGTCAACGTGACTGACTTATGCCGTTGCAGTCCGGTGAGCTGAACAGATGCATCTTTGAAGCCTCAGATGCACTAGGTCATCTTCCCGGGAGCGTACAATCTGAGACCAGAGTCAGGGGGACGATGAAGGTACAATTTCAGTCTCCTCGGAACAGATGCATCTTGTTCACTTGCAGTCAGTCGATCTGAACTTATTATGACCTTGCTTCATTGTGAGTGCAGAAGTTCGTGCAGCGTTGTCGCAAGCTGGTAGGGCTGCTTGGGTGTGCTGGAGCTGGGTCAGTTGAAGCTCATCAGCCTGTAGCCACACAGGGTATCATCGGCTCATCGAGCCATGCTCCCTCGTCGTCTAGGTTGGTTGGAGAGGAGGAGGAGGAGGAGGAGGAGGAGGAGGAGGAGGCCATATATGAAGAAGGGGAGGAGGAGGATGAGAGCAACGGGGAGGAGGAGTACGATGAAGATTATGGACCTCCAGCAACTCAAACGTCTCAAGCATCTCAGCCGCCGAAGAAGAGGAATCCGAAGAAGAAGGATTTGCTGAGTCCGGACCCTTTCCAGAGACCGGTTCCTCGACGGCCCAAGAAGAAGACCGAAGAGCATCGTTCAAAGAGTAACGAGGACCGTACCTCCAAGAGGGGAAGGAGCAACTGATTATGCTCTTCGATAGTTGGCTCTTTTAGTTTCGTTGAACTTCGTTTGATTGAACTATTCGGGTGGTTATGAAGCTACGTGGAACTATGTGTTTGCTATTTGTGGATCTATGTGTTTGCTATTTGTGAAACTATGTGGAACTCCGTTTACTAATTAGTTGAAGTTCGTTTGAAATGTTCTATGCACTTCAAATTTGTTAATGTGTATGTGATGCCCAAGTTTAATTGTTTGAGATCTGTGATATTGTTGTCATATTTGTGAAAATTGCTATAATATTATTGTCATATTGAATTTGAAAAGAAGCAAGCAAATGAACTTAAATTCATAAAACACAGGACCCTACCGCCAAGGCCCCTGGCGGTAGGGTCAGACAGCCTACCGCCAGGGCAACTCAATTCTTCGTTACAGAATCGTTACACTGAAAAAACAAGACCCTACCGCCAAGGCCCCTGGCGGTAGGGTCAGACAGCCTACCGCCAGGGCAACTCAATTCTTCGTTACAGAATCGTTACACTGAGACAGGACCCTACCGCCAGGTGCTCTGGCGGTAGGTTTGGACAGCCTACCGCCAGGCCTCCTGGCGGTAGGTACTTATCCACGTCAGCGCAGTCAAACGGCCGCCGTCCCCCTCCGTCGCACCCCTACCGCCATGGGCCGTGGCGGTAGGCTATCTAACCCTACCGCCGTAGGCCCTGGCGGTAGCAAAAGGGTCAAATTTCGAAAAAAAATTAAACAGGGGTCAAATCCTGAAATCCTTTTTAAAAAGGGTCAAAACACGAAATTCGGCCCCGGAATGCTGGTACGTATCGCCGGACGGACTCCAGCCCATCATCATGCATCCGCCCGTGGGCTCCGCGCACCGCTGTGTCTGGCTGGTCAACGGTCAGCGTCACGGCCCATGATCCCGCCCCTGTCGCAGCCGGCAGCGCAGCGTTGATCTTCGGGCACGCACGGACGCACGTCCATGTACATGTGCTCGGGGACGCCGTCTGGGAGCTAGAGAGCGTGCCGTCTCCACTCTGCTCCACGCCCGCACGCCCGCACGCACGGACGTCCGCGGCCGATTGGATAGCTCAAGCCGGCAACGCCGCGCGCGCGTGCGTTCGTGTGGGGATCCATGCCGCTTGTGTATTCACCTCCATCTCGCGCGGTCTGGAGCATCATCACATCTGCTGGCGGTGGTGCTGAAACCTATTTCCATGATGACCCACCCCGTCCCCTCCGGCTCCACCTGCGTCCGTCTCAGTGCGTGCGTGCGGCGGCAACTCTCGAGAGCACGGAGAAAAAGGTTCTCATCTGTCGCATCCGCGCGCACGGGTGGGTGGTTGCTTCGTTCCCCTGTGTACTCGAGTGCAAAAAAAGTCGCGGCCCGTGCTGCGTTGCCGGGAGGCGTTTCCTCCCTTCCTGCATTTCCTCGTCTCGTTTTGCGCTGCGCGGGCAAAACGATCGTGCCATCACACTTCCGTTGCCTCGCCACTGCTTCCCAAAAAATGCGGTTTGCTGTTCCTTCCTGGCATCTTGTGTGCGAATTATACTCTCTCTGTGAAGAAATATATGTGCGATTACATCACTACTTTAATGATCTAAGAGCAACTTCAATGGAGCGACCCATTTCGTCCACCGTCGTCCGTTTGGGTCGACGCGGACAGAAAAAGCGGCCCAACACACCGACCCAAACGGACGCTCGTCTGCTTTTCGTCCGCGAGCGACCCATTCCCGGCCCATTTTTGAGCCGGATTTGCGTCGGCGCGGACATACGACGGACGCGCGCACGCTCACCCTCTCCTCCCCCGGGCCCGCTGGTCTGTGTCACATTGCCCTCCCCCATCCAACATCAACCCTCGCCCTCCTCCTCCGTCGCCGACGCCGCTGCCCATTTTTGCCGCGACTTGCCAGCTGTCGGGGCCTTCACATCCGCCCAGCTACGCCGCTCACTCCCACGTCGCCCGCCACCGCCATCTTGCCGCCGGGAGCCGACTGCTCCCCCCCCCCACCACCACCACACAGCCGCCCCCGACCAAGAAGCCGCCTCGCCGTCCAGCCAGATCCTCACCAGCACGCTCGTCGGACGCTGGCAGGATAGCAGCTGGTCCGTGCGCGCCGCGATTCCCTTCGCCGGCCGTCTCCTTCGCCTACGCCCGCAAGCTGTTCGACAGTTTGCCACGGTACAAAATGGACTCTGCCGATTAGTTCTTTTTTCACAATTTCCTTTGCGACTCCGACGATTCGTCCTCCGATGACGAGGAGGAGATATTGGCTGCCGTGTTGGTCCATCACCACCTCAACAGCCAGCGGCCATTGTTTCGTGGCTCCATTCCCGGCCACCTTCGGCGTTGAATCGCAACCGAGAAAGCGGGCATTTCCTTCTTTGGAAGGACTACTTTGATACAACAAACCCGTTGTTCAAACATCAGAAATTCTGCCGCCGTTTTCGTATGAGTAGGCATGTTTTCAACCGTATTAGAGAGGGGGTGGTCGGCTATGATAACTATTTCGAGTGCAAAGAGGATGCCGTTGGCAAGATTGGTTTTTCCTCTTATCAAAAATGCACTGCCGCCATCCGAATGCTTGCATACGGAGTGCCTGGTGATCTCATTGATGAGTACGTCCGTATGAGCGAGTCTACTTGCCTAGAGTCCCTGTATAAGTTCTGCAAGGCTGTTATTGCTGTGTTTGGCCCTGAGTACTTGATAGAGCCGACTGCTGAAAATACAGCCCGTTTGTTGGCGATGAATGCCAGCAGGGGCTTCCCAGGGATGCTTGATAGTATATAGTGCATGCATTGGGAGTGGAAGAACTGCCCTTCTGGCAGTACAAGGGCCATGTCAGGGTTTGCACTGTCATACTTGAGGCCATGGAGTCTCAAGATCTCTGGATCTGGCATTCTTTCTTTGGCATGGCCGGATCACACAATGATTTCAACGTGCTTCAACGCTCGTCGGTGTTTGCTAGGCTTGTCGAAGGCAACAGCCCACCGGTGAACTTTACTGTCAACAGCCACACCTACGACAAAGGATACTATCTGGGTGACAGTATCTATCATCAGTGGACCACTATTGTCAAGACAATACCCAACCCTGTCGGAGAGAAGAGGAAAAGATTTGCCCAAGAGCAAGAGAGTGCTAGGAAGGATGTCGAGCGTGCCTTTGGTGTTTTGCAATCTCGATGGGGCATCGTTCGGTATCCTGCTAATACCTGGAGCACGCAGAAACTGTGGGAGGTGATGACTGCTTGTGTGATCATGCATAATATGATCGTAGTGTTGGGGAACGTAGCAATAATTCAAAATTTTCTATGCATCACCAAGATCAATCTATGAAGATTCTAGCAACAAGAGAGGGAGAGGATGAGTGTATCTTCATACCCTTGAAGATCGCGATGCGGAAGCGTTACAAGAATGCGGTTGGTGGAGTCGTACATGCAGTGATTCAGATCGCGGTCGATTCCGATCTAAGCGCCGAACGGACGGCGCCTCCGTGTTCAACACACATACATCCCGGGGACGTCTTCTCCTTCTTGATCCAGCAAAGGGAGAGGAGAAGTTGAGGGAAAACTCCAGCATCACGACGGCGTGGTGGCGATGGAGCTCGTGGTTCTCCGGCAGGGCTTCGCCAAGCACTACGGAGGAGGAGGAGGTGTTGGAGGAGGGAGGGGTTGTGCCAGGGGAAGGGTGTGGCTTCCCTCCCACCCCCTCACTATATATAGGGGGAGGGGAGAGGGGGTCGGCCCCTCTAGATGGATCTAGAGGAGTGGGCGTCGGCCAGGGGAAACCCTAGATGGGTTTGGGCACCCCCACCCCCTAGGAAACTTGCCCCCCAAGCCGGGAGGGGAGGCTGCCCTAGGGGTGGCGCCCCTACCTCTCCAGGTTACATGAGATGGGGTGGGAAGGGCGCTCAGCCCCTTAGTGGGCTGATGTGCCCCCTCCCCTTGGCCCATAAGCCCCCCCCCAACACTTGTCGGGGCCTCCGAAACCCCTTTCGAACACGCTGGTCATCACCTGGTACCCCCAGAACAATTCCGGACTCCAATATCCTTCGTTCAATATACCGATCTTCACCTCCAGACCATTCTGGAGCTCCTCGTCACGTCCGGGATCTCATCCGGGACTCCGAACAACCTTCGGTAACCACATACTATTTCCCATAACAACTCTAGCGTCACTGAACCTTAAGTGTGTAGACCCTACGGGTTCGGAAACCATGCCGACATGACCGAGACATCTCTCCGGCCAATAACCAACAGCGGGATCTGGATACCCATATTGGCTCCCACATGTTCCATGGTGATCTCATCGGATGAACCACAATGTCGAGAATTCAAGCAATCCCGTATGCAATTCCCTTTGTCAATTGGTACGTTACTTGCCCGAGATTCGATCGTCGGTATCCCAATACCTCGTTCAATCTCGTTACCAGCAAGTCACTTTACTCGTTCCATAATGCATGATCCCGTGACTAACTACTTAGTCACATTGAGCTCATTATGATGATGCATTACCGAGTGGGCCCATAGATACCTCTCCGTCATACGGAGTGACAAATCCCAGTCTCGATTCGTGCCAACCCAACAGACACTTTCGGAGATGCCTGTAGTGTACCTTTATAGCCACCCAGTTACGTTGTGACGTTTGGCACACCCAAAGCATTCCTACGGTATTCTGGAGTTGCACAATCTCATGGTCTAAGGAAATAATACTTGACATTAGAAAAGCTTTTAGCAAACGAACTACACGATCTTGTGCTATGCTTAGGATTGGGTCTTGTCCATCACATCATTCTCCTAATGATGTGATCCCGTTATCAATGATATCCAATGTCCATGGTCAGGAAACCATAACCATCTATTGATCAACGAGCTAGTCAACTAGAGGCTCACTAGGGACATGTTGTGGCCCATGTATTCACACATGTATTACGGTTGCCAGTTAATACAATTATAGCATGAATAATAGACAATTATCATGAACAAGGAAATATAATAATAACCATTTTATTTTATTGCCTCTAGGGCATATTTCCAACACGTAGAGGACGAGCGCCTAGAACGTCAGTATGATCAAGGGTTTCAGTTTCAGGGTGAGAATGTTGTGCCTAAGCATGGAGTAGCAGCAACGTTTGAACAGTTCACCCAATTTCATGAAGACATGCGTGATTGGGAAACTCACGTGCAACTGCAAAATGATTTGGTTGAGCATATGTGGGCTCATGTTGGCAAAAAATAGATGTATCTTCTTTTATTCGCTTGCAAAACTATGTGACAGCTATGTGAGACCTTTTTATTTTCATTTGGCTTGTAATAAACTATGCAATTTTATTCGATCCAAAACCATTTTATTTTGATTCAAATATGCAATCATGCAAAAAATAGGGGGGCCAGGCAGCCACGTCGGCACATATGGGTCGGCGCGTTGGACGCCCTGCCGACCCATATCTAAAACAGGGCGGACGTCGGGCGGGCGGCCGACCCAAACGGACAAAAAGCGGACGAAATCGCCGTCCGTTTGGGTCGCCCCGTTGGAGTTGCTCTAAATGTTTTTATATTCAGGGAGTATTTTTTTTACAATAGGGAGGCACCTCCCCAGTTCAATTACTTGAATGAAACGAAAAGTTAACAAAGTGTTACAATCAGCTCATTTAGAGGAGCAGTTTGGCAGAAAGAGAAACAAAGCTAAGCCAAAAGGACGGCTGTGATACATCTGAGTTCGTAACATCTCAGCAAGAGAGGAAACACAAACTACTGCCACCCACATGTAAGGCCTAGGGAAGCTTTCCTGGCCTTCATCGGATGAGCCGTAGTCGCCTGCAAGGACCAGCATGACGAGAGTGTAGAAACGAGGCTAGACAACACGGTTTCGCACTCGGTGTCCTTCTTCTTGGCTGGAGAAGCGAGGAAGGGGCCAACATCAGAGATCTTGAGCTTGTTCTAGGGGTCAGGGCGCGCGTTCATCTACTTGTAAACATCAGGGGACGCTGGATGAAACTCGCTAGCTGCCTTGAGAAGGCCTCCAGCCTCACCCTGCTCTATTTCAGGGAGAGAACATACTAGGATTTGGTCATTTTCAGGATCATCCTCAGTACCTGTTTAATAGAGATCCAGACAGTGTTATAAAAAATAACAGAATTTCTGGATTTCCAAAGAACCATAACACGTCAACACTAATAGTATTTATAGCAGAATTCTTGTTGTTGGAGACCCAGAATCTAACTACAGATTCAAAATTAGTTCCAACAATTGAATTAAACCGGTCTTTGACAAAAGACCAGACCTACCTGTCTCCTATACAATCAAAGAAAAGATGGAAGGTGGATTCTGGTTCGGCACAAAACACATAGTCAAGTGGCTTGATAATTTGCCTTTTCCTAAGATTGTCCCTAGTCATGACTTTGTTGTTGCCAAG
Organism: Triticum aestivum; assembly: GCF_018294505.1. Classification (NCBI taxonomy): domain Eukaryota; kingdom Viridiplantae; phylum Streptophyta; class Magnoliopsida; order Poales; family Poaceae; genus Triticum; species Triticum aestivum. The sequence continues at coordinate 444,179,825 of NC_057804.1, read as the reverse complement.
CAACCAGAGAAAAACATGAATATTGGAGGGACCCCAAGCTTCCATACACAAGGAATGAACACAGGTTGGACCCCTTTGAAGTTAATCACATGATAAAGAGAATTGGCTGAATATTGGCCTTTGTTCTCGAGTTGCCAAACTAGAGAATCAATGTCGTCAGTGAGGATAATGCTCCCAGCTATCTCAAATAGCTGGTACCATTGCTCCATAAGTTTACTGTCAAAGTTCCTTCTAAAAGTCAGCTTTAATTGGTGGCCATCCCAAACCTCACAAATGCATTTGGCTTGTTCATTGCAAATAGAACAGACAGGCTAAAATTGAATAGCTAATGGGGAAGTACCAAACCAGGTGTCCTCCTAGAATCTAATATTATGCCCATTATCCACTTCCACCTATATCCAAACTTTAAGGCATGAAAAATGGATTTCACCCCTTTCCAAAATCTAGAAGTCTTGGGGGTAGAGTTGGGGGAAAAGAGGTTGGGTTTCCCAACCATGTACTTATGATCAATGATCATTCTCCAAGGCTTGCCCTCACCCTCATAGTATCTTTTCACCTAAGAGCCCAGCGGACACAAATTGATATCTTGTAGGTTTGGAATGCCCAAACCTCCAAACTCTTTTTTCATGCAAACTAGTCGCTTGTTAGCTAGGTGAAGTTTCATATGCCCTTCAAAGTCATTCCACAAGTAGTTGGCCATTTGGGAGTTAATCAGCTCAATAGCCCATTTGGGGAATTTGAAGAAGGAAAGTAAATAAAGAGATATGCTAGCAAAACAAGCCTGGATGAGTACTAGTCTCCTTTTGCAGGAGAGAAGTTTACCCCTCCACCCAGCAATCCTTTTCAGGATTTTGTCAATTAGTGGTTGGATGTCATCTCTCCTTAATTTGTCGTGGTGAAGGGGAATTTCTAGATATTTAATAGGGAAAGAACCCCCACTACAGTCCAAAACAGAGAGGAAATATTGGAAATCAGAGTCTGATGGAGAACGAAGCATGAAAATCAAAAAACATTCCTACGAACACCCAAGATCTATCTAGGAGAAGGATAGCAATGAGAGGGGAGAGTGTGTCTACGTACCCTCATAGACCGAAAGCGGAAGCGTATATAACGCGGTTGATGTAGTCGTACTCTTCACGGTCTGATCACGATCCAACCGATCTAGTGCCGAACGGACGACACCTCGAGTTTAGCACTTGTGCGGCTCAATGACGTCTCATCCTCCTTGATTCAGCAAGAGAAGGCAGAGAAATAGATGGGATCACAGCCAGCACGATGGCGTGGTGGTGATGGAGGTGGTGGAGTCAGACTACCGGCAGGGCTTCGCTAAGCAAAAAAACGTGGACGAGAACTATGCTAGGAGGGAGAGACGGGGCAGCAGCCAAGGACAAATGTATTGGGGCACCTTGTTCTGCCCCTCCTCTATATTTATATGCGTGGGAGGGCTGGGAGTCCAACCCTACTCCTAATAGGAGTTGGCGCTGATGACCCACAAGTATAGGGGATCTATTGTAGTCCTTTCGATAAGTAAGAGTGTTGAACCCAACAAAGAGCAGAAGGAAATGACAAGCGGTTTTCAGTACGGTTTTCTCTGCAAGCACTGAAATTGTAGGTAACAGATAGTTTTGTGATAAGATAAATTATAACGAGTAACAAGCAATGAAAGTAAATAAAATGCAGCAAGGTGGCCCAATCCTTTTTGTAGCAAAGGACAAGCCTAGAAAGTTTCTTATAATAAATCCTCTGAATTACTTCATGCCCTGCCAATCAGTCCTCCCCCTGAAGGTGCTCGTTGTCTGTACCAAGAATCTGAACTTACTGCTCATTACATGCAAGTGCTAATGAAGCCTCTGAAGCCTGGTCAAGCCCCAAGGACCAAATTCCTCGTGAAGGAATTACTGTATGTGCCAAGAACAGTCTATCGCATTCTGACGAAGACTTTGAGTCCTATCAAAGGCCACGACTCATTTGATGAGGAAATTGTTGGCATCATGAAGAATCTGCTATTCAACATCATGCATGGCATCCCTGTCAATTATCATGATTTCTTCATGAGGACTTTGGCAAATGCTGCACTTTCTCCGTTTGAGCTGAAGCCTTATGCTCCTTGGATTATCATGATTTCTTCATGAGGACTCTGGCAAATGCTGCACTTTCTCCGTTTGAGCTGAAGCCTTATGCTCCTTGGATTATGAGATTCATCAGAACAAGGTCTTCACTCAACTACAAAGCTGCTTTTCAGAATCACCTCAGCTATTTGGCCCCGATTGAAGTCCTCAAGCGAACATATTCCTCAGCTGATGAGAAGGGCAAGGCACCAACTGTTTTTGATGAAGGCATTCGTCCATTGGATGGTCAGTTTCGCAAAGCTGCCTCTTATTCCACCAATGATGACTCTGCCACTCATGATTCTGCTGCCAATGCACCCAAGTCAAATCCTCAAACTACTGCTCCTCGTGTGATGATTGACCTTGAGCTGCTTCTTAGTCTTCACCAGAAGGTGGATCGAAACCACAAATGGGTTAAGCGTCAGTTTGGTTCTATTCTTCGTAACATGACTGCTACACATAATGCAGTGAAGAAAAACCATTACTACCTCCATGAAGTCTTCGGTCGCACCTGGGCTATTCTGTCACATATATATGGTGAAGAAGATCTGAAGAAAATGGGTCTCAAGGAAGATTTTGACTGGTCTGCTCCTCCACCGAAGAAATACAAGAAGGTCAAGGTTCCTTCCTTGGTAGCCAGTTCATATTCTTCATCACGCGACACGGACGAGTATGAAGACTTATACGACACTACGGCAGGCCCTACAACGACACATGACCCCAACAACGCTGGCGCTCCTTCATCATCATGATATGCTTCAGGGGCGTTAGTCCTCATTTTCAACCCTTTTGGTCATTCGATGACAAAGGGGAAGAAATTTGAGTTAGTCTTCAAGCGGGTCTATCTTATATGTGTTGGGGAACATAGTAATTTCATAAAAATTCCTACTCACACGCAAGATCATGGTGATGGCATAGTAACGAGAGGGGAGAGTGTTGTCCACGTACCCTCGTAGACTGTAAGCGGAAGCGTTATGACAACGCGGTTGATGTAGTCGTACGTCTTCACGATCCGACCGATCCAAGTACCGAACGTACGGCACCTCCGAGTTCAGCACACGTTCAGCTCGATGACGATCCCCGGGCTCCGATCCAGCAAAGCTTCGGGGATGAGTTCCGTCAGCACGAAGGCGTGGTGATGATGATGATGCTCTATCGGCGCAGGGCTTCGCCTAAACTCCGCGACGATATGACCGAGGTGGAATATGATGGAGGGGGGCACCGCACACGGCTAAGGAACGATCCGTAGATCAACTTGTGTGTCATGGGGTGCCCCCTGCCCCCGTATATAAAGGAGCAAGGGGAGGGCCGGCCAAGGAGGAGGAGGCGCGCCCAAGGGGGGAGTCCTACTCCCACCGGGAGTAGGACTCCTCCTTTCCTAGTAGGAGTAGGAGAGAAGGAAGGGGAAGAGAGAAGGGAAGGAAGGAGGGGGTGCGGCCCCTCCCCCTAGTCCAATTCGGACTAGGCCTTGGGGGGGGGGCGCAGCCTGCCCTAGGCAGCCCCTCTCTCTTTCCCGTATGGCCCAATAAGGCCCAATACTTCTCCCCGGCGAATTCTCGTAACTCTCCGGTACTCCGATAAATACCCGAATCACTCGGAACCTTTCCGAACTCCGAATATAGTCGTCCAATATATCGATCTTTACGTCTCGACCATTTCGAGACTCCTCGTCATGTCCCCGATCTCATCCGGGACTCCGAACTCCTTCGGTACATCAAAACTCATAAACTCATAATATAACTGTCATCGAAACCTTAAGCGTGCGGACCCTACGGGTTCGAGAACTATGTAGACATGACCTAGAACTATTCTTGGTCAATAACCAATAGCGGAACCTGGATGCCCATATTGGCTCCTACATATTCTACGAAGATCTTTATCGGTCAAACCGCATAACAACATACGTTGTTCCCTTTGTCATCGGTATGTTACTTGCCCGAGATTCAATCGTCGGTATCCAATACCTAGTTCAATCTCGTTACTGACAAGTCTCTTTACTCGTTACGTAATGCATCATTCCGTAACTAACTCATTAGCTACATTGCTTGCAAGGCTTATAGTGATGTGCATTACCGAGAGGGCCCAAAGATACCTCTCCGACAATCGGAGTGACAAATCCTAATCTCGAAATACGCTAACCCAACATGTACCTTCGGAGACACCTGTAGTACTCCTTTATAATCACCCAGTTACGTTGTGACGTTTGGTAGCACCCAAAGTGTTCCTTCGGTAAACGGGAGTTGCATAATCTCATAGTCATAGGAACATGTATAAGTCATGAAGAAAGCAATAGCAACATACTAAACGATCAAGTGCTAAGCTAACGGAATGGGTCAAGTCAATCACATCATTCTCCTAATGATGTGATCCCATTAATCAAATGACAACACATGTGTATGGTTAGGAAACATAACCATCTTTGATTAATGAGCTAGTCAAGTAGAGGCATACTAGTGACTATATGTTTGTCTATGTATTCACACATGTATCATGTTTCCGGTTAATACAATTCCAGCATGAATAATAAACATTTATCATGGTATATAAGGAAATAAATAATAACTATATTATTGCCTCTAGGGCATATTTCCTTTAGTCTCCCACTTGCACTAGAGTCAATAATCTAGTTCACATCGCCATGTGATTTAACACCAATATTCACATCTGTATGTGATTAATACCCATAGTTCACATCGTCATGTGATCAATACCCAAAGGGTTTACTAGAGTCAATAATCTAGTTCACATCGCTATGTGATTAACACCCAAAAGAGTACTAAGGTATGATCATGTTTTGCTCGTGAGAGAAGTTTAGTCAACGAGTCTATCATATTACAGAGTCGTATGTATTCTGCAAATATTCTATGTCTATAATGCTTTGCACGGAGCTACTCTAGCTAATTGCTCCCACTTTCAATATGTATCCAGATTGAGACTTAGAGTCATCTGGATCGGTGTAAAAGCTTGCACCGATGTAACTTTTTATGAAGGACTCTTTTATTATCTCCATAATCGAGAAGTATTTCCTTGGTCCTCACTAAGGATATTCTTGACCGCTGTCCAGTGATCTACTCTTAGATCAAAATTGTACTCCTTTGTCAAACTCAGAGCAAGGTATACAATAGGTCTGGTTCACAGCATAGCATACTTTATAGAACCTATGACTGAGGCATAGGGAATGACTTTTCATTCTCTTTCTATTTTCTGCAATGGTCGGGTCTTGAGTCTTACTCAACTTCACACCTTGTAACACAGGCAAGAACTCCTTCTTTGACTGTTCCATTTTGAACTATTTCAAAAATTTATCAAGGTATGTACTCATTGAAAAATCTTATCAAGCGTCTTGATCTATCTATATAGATCTTAATGCTCAATGTGTAAGCTGCTTCACCGAGGTCTTGCTTTGAAAAACTCTTATTCAAGTATCCTTTCATGCTATCCAGAATTTCCATATCATTTCCAATTAACAATATGCCATCCACATATAATTAGAAATGCTACAGAGCTCCCACTCACTTTCTTGTAAATACAGGCTTCTTCAAAAGTCTGTATAAAACCATATGCTTTGATCAACTCATCAAAGCATATATTCCAACTCCGAGATGCTTGCACCAGTCCATAGATGGATCGCTGGAGTTTGCACAATTTGTTAGCACCTTTAGGATTGACAAAACCTTCTGGGTGCATCATATACAACTCTTCTTTAAGAAAACCATTAAGGAATGCAGTTTTGTTTATCCATTTGCCAGATTTCATAAAATGCAGCAATTGCTAACATGATTCAGACAGACTTAAGCATAGATATGAGTGAAAAACTCTCATCGTAGTCAACACCTTGAACTTGTGGAAAACCTTTTGCGACAATTCTAGCTTTGTAGATAGTAACACTATCAACGTCCGTCTCCCTCTTGAAGATCCATTTAATCTCAATGTCTCGCCGATCATTGGGCAAGTCAATCAAAGTCCATACTTTGTTTTCATACATGGATCTCATCTCAGATCTCATGGCCTCAAGCCATTTTGCGAAATCTGGGCTCACCATCGCTTCTTTATAGTTCGTAGGTTCGTCATGGTCTAGTAACATAACTTCCAGAACAGGATTACCGTACCACTCTGGTGCGGATCTTACTCTGTAAGACCTACGAGGTTCTGTAGTAACTTAATCTGAAGTTTCATGATCATCATCATTAACTTCCTCACTAATTGGTGTAGTAGTCACAGGAACAGATTTCTGTGATGAACTAATTTCCAATAAGGGAGCAGGTACAGTTACCTCATCAAGTTCTACTTTTCTCCCACTCACTTCTTTCGAGAGAAACTCATTCTCTAGAAAGGATCCATTCTTTAGCAACGAATGTTTTTGCCTTCGAATCTGTGATAGAAGGTGTACCCAACAGTTTCCTTTGGGTATTCTATGAAGACACACTTCTCCGATTTGGGTTCGAGCTTATCAGGTTGAAACTTTTTCACATAAGCATCGCAGCCCCAAACTTTTAAGAAACGACAACTTTGGTTTCTTGCCAAACCACAGTTCATAAGGCGTCGTCTCAACGGATTTAGATGGTGCCCTTTTAACGTGAATGCAGTTGTCTCTAATGCATAACCCCAAAACGATAGCGGTAAATCAGTAAGAGACATCATAGATCGCACCATATCTAGTAAAGTACGATTACGACGTTCGGACACACCATTTCGTTGTGGCGTTCCGGGTGGCGTGAGTTGAGAAACTATTCCGCATTGTTTCAAGTGTAGACCAAACTCGTAACTCAAATATTCTCCTCCACGATCAGATCGTAGAAATTTTATTTTCTTGTTACGATGATTTTCCACTTCACTCTGAAATTCTTTGAACTTTTCAAATGTTTCAGACTTGTGTTTCATCAAGTAGATATACCCATATCTGCTCAAATCATCTGTGAAGGTGAGAAAATAACGATACCCGCCGCGAGCCTCAACATTCATTGGTCCACAAACATCAGTATGTATGATTTCCAACAAATCAGTTGCTCGCTCCATAGTTCCGGAGAATGGCGTTTTAGTCATCTTGCCCATGAGGCACGGTTCGCAAGTACCAAGTGATTCATAATCAAGTGATTCCAAAAGCCCATCAGTATGGAGTTTCTTCATGCGCTTTACACCGATATGACCTAAACGGCAGTGCCACAAATAAGTTGCACTATCGTTATCAACTCTGCATCTTTTGGTTTCAACACTATGAATATGTGTATCACTACTATCGAGATTCAATAAAAATAGACCACTTTTCAAGGGTGCATGACCATAAAAGATATTACTCATATAAATAGAACAACCATTATTCTCTGATTTAAATGAATAACCGTCTCGCATCAAACAAGATCCAGATATAATGTTCATGCTCAACGCTGGCACCAAATAACAATTATTTAGGTCTAAAACTAATCCCGATGGTAGATGTAGAGGTAGCATGCCGACCGCGATCACATCGACTTTGGAACCATTTCCCACGCGCATCGTCACCTCGTCCTTAGCCAATCTTCGCTTAATCCATAGTCCCTGTTTCGAGTTGCAAATATTAGCAACAGAACCAGTATCAAATACCCAGGTGCTACTGCGAGCATTAGTAAGGTACACATCAATAACATGTATATCACATATACCTTTGTTCACTTTGCCATCCTTCTTATCTGCCAAATACTTGGGGTAGTTCCGCTTCCAGTGTCCAGTCTGCTTGCAGTAGAAGCACTCAGTTTCAGGCTTAGGTCCAGACTTGGGTTTCTTCTCTTGAGCAGCAACTTGCTTGCTGTTCTTTTTGAAGTTCCCCTTCTTCTTCCCTTTGCCCTTTTTCTTGAAACTGGTGGTCTTGTTAACCATCACCACTTGATGCTCCTTCTTGATTTCTACCTCCGCGGCTTTTAGCATCGCGAAGAGCTCGGGAATAATCTTGTTCATCCCTTGCATATTATAGTTCATCACGAAGCTCTTGTAGCTTGGTGGCAGTGATTGAAGAATTCTGTCAATGACACTATCATCAGGAAGATTAACTCCCAGTTGAATCAAGTGATTATTATACCCTGACATTTTGAGTATATGTTCACTGACAGAACTATTCTCCTCCATCTTGCAGCTATAGAACTTATTGGAGACTTCATATCTCTCAATCCGGGCATTTGCTTGAAATATTAACTTCAACTCCTGGAACATCTCATATGCTCCATGACGTTCAAAACATCGTTGAAGACCCGGTTCTAAACCGTAAAGCATGGCACACTGAACTATCGAGTAGTCATAAGCTTTGCTCTGCCAGACGTTCTTAACGTTGTCAGTTGCATCAGCAGCAGGCCTGGCACCCAGCGGTGCTTCCAGGACGTAACTTTTCTGTGCAGCAATGAGGATAATCCTCAGGTTACGGACCCAGTCCGTGTAATTGCTACCATCATATTTCAACTTTGCTTTCTCAAGGAACGCATTAAAATTCAACGGAACAACAGCACGAGCCATCTATCTACAAACAAACATAGACAAGCAAAATACTATCAGGTACTAAGTTCATGATAAATTTAAGTTCAATTAATCATATTACTTAAGAACTCCCACTTAGACAGACATCTCTCTAGTCATCTAAGTGATCACGTGATCCAAATCAACTAAACCATGTCCGATCATCACGTGAGATGGAGTAGTTTCAATGGTGAACATCACTATGTTGATCATATCTACTATATGATTCATGTTCGACCTTTCGGTCTCCGTGTTCCGAGGCCATATCTGTATATGCTAGGCTCGTCAAGTATGACCTGAGTATTCCGCGTGTGCAACTGTTTTGCACCCGTTGTATTTGAACGTAGAGCCTATCACACCCGATCATCATGTGGTGTCTCACCACGAAGAACTTTCGCAACGGTGCATACTCAGGGAGAACACTTCTTGATTATTAGTGAGAGATCATCTTAAAATGCTACCGTCAATCAAAGCAAGATAAGATGCATAAATGATAAATATCACATGCAATCAATATAAGTGATATGATATGGCCATCATCATCTTGTGCTTGTGATCTCCATCTTCGAAGCACCGTCGTGATCACCATCGTCACTGGCGCAACACCTTGATCTCCATCGTAGCATCGTTGTCATTACGCCATCTATTGCTTCTACGACTATCACTACCGCTTAGAGATAAAGTAAAGCAATTACAGGGCGTTTGCATTTCATACAATAAAGCGACAACCATATGGCTCCTGCCAGTTGCCGATAACTTCGGTTACAAAACATGATCATCTCATACAATAAAATATAGCATCACGTCTTGACCATATCACATCACAACATGCCCTGCAAAAACAAGTTAGACGTCCTCTACTTTGTTGTTGCAAATTTTACGTGGCTGCTACGGGCTTTAGCAAGAACCGTTCTTACCTACGCATAAAAACCACAACGATAGTTCGTCAAGTTGGTGCTGTTTTAACCTTCGCAAGGACCGGGCGTAGCCACACTCGATTCAGCTAAAGTTAGAGAGACAGACACCCGCCAGCCACCTTTAAGCACGAGTGCTAGCAACGGTGAAACCAGTCTCGCGTAAGCGTACGCGTAATGTCGGTCCGGGCCGCTTCATCTCACAATACCGTCGAACCAAAGTATGACATGCTGGTAAGCAGTATGACTTGTATCGCCCACAACTCACTTGTGTTCTACTCGTCCATATAACATCAACGCATAAAACCTAGGCTCGGATGCCGCTGTTGGGGAACGTAGTAATTTCAAAAAATTTCCTACGCACACGCAAGATCATGGTGATGGCATAGCAACGAGAGGGGAGAGTGTTGTCCATGTACCCTCGTAGACCATAAGCGGAAGCGTTATGACAACGCGGTTGATGTAGTCGTACGACTTCACGATCCGACCGATCCAAGTACCGAACGTACGGCACCTCCGAGTTCAGCACACGTTCAGCTCGATGATGATCCCCGGGCTCCGATCCAGCAAAGCTTCGGGGATGAGTTCCGTCAGCACGATGGCGTGGTGACGATGATGATGCTCTATCGGCGCAGGGCTTCGCCTAAACTCCACGACGATATGACCGAGGTGGAATATGGTGGAGGGGGGCACCGCACACGGCTAAGGAACGATCCGTAGATCAACTTGTGTGTCATGGGGTGCCCCCCTGCCCCCGTATATAAAGGAGCAAGGGGAGGGCCGGCCAAGGAGGAGGAGGCGTGCCCAACGGGGGAGTCCTACTCCCACCGGGAGTAGGACTCCTCCTTTCCTAGTAGGAGTAGGAGAGAAGGAAGGGGAAGAGAGAAGGGAAGGAAGGAGGGGGTGCGGCCCCTCCCCCTAGTCCAATTCAGACTAGGCCTTGGGGGGGCGCACAGCCTGCCCTAGGCAGCCCCTTTCTCTTTCCCGTATGGCCCAATAAGGCCCAATACTTCTCCCCGGCGAATTCCCGTAACTCTCCGGTACTCCGATAAATACCCGAATCACTCGGAACCTTTCCAAACTCCGAATATAGTCGTCCAATATATCGATCTTTACGTCTCGACCATTTCGAGACTCCTCGTCATGTCCCCGACCTTATCCGGGACTCCGAACTCCTTCGGTACATCAAAACTCATAAACTCATAATATAACTGTCATCGAAACCTTAAGCGTGCGGACCCTACGGGTTCGAGAACTATATAGACATGACCTAGAACTATTCTTGGTCAATAACCAATAGCGGAACCTGGATTCCCATATTGGCTCCTACATATTCTACGAAGATCTTTATCGGTCAAACCGCATAACAACATACGTTGTTCCCTTTGTCATCGGTATGTTACTTGCCCGAGATTCGATCGTCGGTATCCAATACCTAGTTCAATCTCGACCGGCAAGTCTCTTTACTCGTTACGTAATGCATCATTCCGTAACTAACTCATTAGCTACATTGCTTGCAAGGCTTATAGTGATGTGCATTACCGAGAGGGCCCAGAGAGTACCTCTCCGACAATCGGAGTGACAAATCCTAATCTCGAAATACGCCAACCCAACATGTACCTTCAGAGACACCTGTAGTACTCCTTTATAGTCACCCAGTTACGTTGTGACGTTTGGTAGCACCCAAAGTGTTCCTCCGGTAAACAGGAGGTGCATAATCTCATAGTCATAGGAACATGTATAAGTCATGAAGAAAGCAATAGCAACATACTAAACGATCAAGTGCTAAGCTAACGAAATGGGTCAAGTCAATCACATCATTCTCCTAATGATGTGATCCCATTAATCAAATGACAACACATGTCTATGGTTAGGAAACATAACCATCTTTGATTAATGAGCTAGTCAAGTAGAGGCATACTAGTGACTATATGTTTGTCTATGTATTCACACATGTATCATGTTTCTGGTTAATACAATTCCAGCATGAATAATAAACATTTATCATGATATATAAGGAAATAAATAATAACTATATTATTGCCTCTAGGGCATATTTCCTTCAATATGGGCATTTTTTGCTAAGTTACAACTCTCGTTCGTCTGATGACTTTGCTGGATCGAGTTGTAAACTTAAACTCTATGGTGGCCTGATACTTTTGCTGAGTTCTTCTGCATGCTTATTCCTCATTAATGTCAATACACGCCTGCTGAATTACATCAGTCACCATATTTCATCATGCATTTCAAATTCTTCATATTATATGTCAAATTTGTGTATGAATTACAAGATATAGGGGGAGATCTCCATGATTATACTCTTCAAGTGTGCATTGCTTCAAAAGAAAATTCCTCACTATGCACATCTTCAGGGGAAGTTCTTCTATATCTTGCAATCAAATTCCTCAATATTAGTATTTACACTTCATATGTTTATCCCCGTAGAAAACTTAACCTATATTGTCATCAATCACCAAAATGGGGGAGATTATAAGTGCATAGTGCCCCTTAGTGATTTTGGTGTATTGAAGACTTATAGATTAAGGGACTGATGCGTTTGTGAGTGTACTCAGGTCTATAAGTCTATGAGGAGTTTGATAATTACAGAGAAAGTCGACCCCTAAAAATGGAGTTCTTCAACAGAAGACTTTGGATTTCTGAAGACTTTGAAAGTGAAGAAATTGGTGTGACCTTGAAGACCTAGAATTCATTCGAGGAACATGAAGTGTGAAGACTTTTGTTTTCGTAGTTTCATTTTCTCTTTCTTGAGTCATAGGAAACACCATACTGTTAAAGGGGGTCGAGGAAATACTAAGGAAAAATTTCCATGTGATGCTCAACTGAAAATCCTACACCTACCAATCCCTTCGAGTGAAGCCATTGGAAATCTCATACAGTTCGGTCAATTTCTTCAATAACAGAGACGAAGTTCTTCTGGTTGCTGAGGAATTTGTTCTGACTGAGGAGTTAGGAATTCGCCAGTGCGGATTGCTTACACAGTGAGGAACATGATAGCCCTGAGGAATTTGAGAGTCAAAATTCCGACCGTTGCTGTGCTATGTGCCAGCTGTCCCAAAATATCTACCCACCTAACGGTCATATCATTGAAGGGCATTTATGTCTTATCATGTCGGGCTGCTCCCTAGGCTATAAATAGCCGCCCCCTACAACCACTAGTTGGTTGGCTGCTCCGAGAGAAACTGACACTTGTCATTTGAGAGCATCCCATCCTCCGAGGACTTTGAGCGAAAAACATCAAGTGAGGAAAACCCAAACCCAAACACCTTCAAACCCAAAGTGATTGAGCATCACTGAAGAGATTGATCCTGCGTGAATCCGACGCTTGTTACCTTTGAAGATTGTGCTTCTTCCAGACGGTTATGCATCATGGTCTAGAGCATCCAAGAGGAATTGTGGATCGCTGAGTGACCGAGTCTGTGAAGGTTTGGAAGTCACCTGAAGACTTAGCACGAGTGATTGGGCGAGGTCTGTGTGACCTTAGCCCAAGGAGAATACGGTGAGGACTGTGTGTCCTCGGGTTTAAATACCTAGCCGCTCCAACTAGACGTACAACCGAGACAGCAGTTGGAACTGGTCTACCAAATCATTGTCTTCACCAAGCTTATTGGTTCTATTTCCTCAACTCATCCATTTCCTTATTTCAGTTGTTGTGTGCTTGTTCATATCTGTTTGAAGACTTTGACTGAAGACTTTCTCAATTTCCTCAGTTCAATTTTTTCAGCCTGTCTGTCTTCATCCTGTGTTATCCAGTGTTTACGCTTTTTGTACTCTGTACTTGTCTTCATTTCATCATGATGACTATGCTTGTGTTCTGTTATGTTTATTTTGAGTACTTATTTCACTGCAAGTAGTTCTTCGCTAAGGAATTACCTCACCAGCAAATTCCTTAGTGAAGAATTCATAAAAATCGCCTATTCACCCCCCTCTAGTTGATATAACGCACTTTCAGGTTCAAGCAATGCATTAGAATTAATCACAAATTAATTTGCTTAAGATTTCATTTTCCATTGCTTGTTTCGTATTAAGATGATGACTGACATAGGCAGATAATGTTGGAGATATGCCCTAGAGGCAATCATGTATGATGATATTTCCTATGTGTTTATGAATAAAGATAGTCCTTGGACATTATCAATGATGTGTATCAGCAAGTACGTGACTTGTTTGTGGGACTATGCATTATATAATGACTGCCCTAAAAGGTCCCTAGTCGAAAGGGCTGTGTGGACGCGCAGCCGACTAGACTAGCATATGACACGGTCGATGGCTTGGTCTCACTAGCCATGGAGCATTGGATGCTAACCGGATAATATGGATTTGGAAAGGTCTGGTCGGATTCGATGTAGTCGGATCCGAGTCGAGATAAGGTCCAAGTCGGACAGACCCAACTATGAGACGCAGCGATATGTCATCTGTGAGTCTCTAGTACAACATACGTTCTATGTCCTAAGACCTGAGCTGATGCATGTACTCGAGGTGGTGACAGACTTGCTTTGGGCCGACCAAACGCTACTCCGTGACTGGGTAGTTACAAAGGTAGGTTTCGGGTTTGTCCAGTCCGATGCTGCGAGACATGGTCGAGCAAGATGGGATTTGCCCCTCCGATCAGGAGAGATATACTCTGGGCCCCTCGTGTGATCCGACCAGGATAAGCATGGCCATGCGACAAGGATTATGAGATAATCCGGATAGTGGTCGGTATCACTGAAACGAGAAAGAGGTCGGGCTAGCACAAGGATGACAGTCTCGCCTTGAGTCCGACAACATATATCGTGAGGCAAAGGGAACAGAAGTGTGACACGTTGTACAGGTTCGCCTAACCAGCTTCATAGTCTGCTTGGTGGTCGGCACGCCTTGCTAGAGGCCGCTACCAACCGTGCAGGTCGGAGGTGATCCGAACTGTGACCAAGCCGACTTGAAACTAAAGGGGTCGCGCGCTTAAGGGAAGGAACCTACGAGGTCGGTTCATAGGACACTGGTCGGATGTGATCTGAACTGGACTAGGAACGTGACTGAGTACACTTTGGGCTTTAGGGTCCGTGCGAGGCCCAAGTGTTGAGCCTACGACGGACGCCTATATAAAGTGGAGGTGCGGCACACTCATGTGGTTGATCGCTTCGGCGCTGCGACTAGGGTTTGCATGTGTTGCGAATAGCCACCTCCACTCGCCGCCGACTGTGTTATCGGACCTAGCAGTCTGCCGCACGGTGTTCCTCCTGCACGCGCGGATACCGTTAGAGGCGGTGCACTTGCGCCGCTCCGGCGAACTTGTACGTGGGATCGGACGACCGGCTGTTCGAGGGAGATCAGACGAGGAGGAGACGATCCACGCGGACGCGCTGCCCCAACTCTTCTTCCGCTGCACGGCACTGCGCGTCTAGTGGTAACGATCTGTGATCCATCTCCCGTAGCATGTTCTTGGTTGTTCTGCGCGTAGGAAATTTTAATTTGCAGTCGACGCACCCTACCGTAGATCCCAACAGATAACAAGTTAGCAACGACATCAAGTTGTTGGTAGCTGCAACATCAATGGATGGAGGGTACACCTGTTGTAGTGTACTTCGTCGTCTCATCGACAAGCTCACATGTGACAGCACACCAGCTGCAGCTCTGGTGAGACGCTGGAGCTCATGGCAGCGTTCATGGCAATGTGCCTCGTCTGTACCTGAGCTACATGTATGTGCGATGCAGGGAGGGACGGTGTGCATCGGATGAGACCCAGCACGGCGCGCGGCCGATGAGGAAGAGGACCAGCGAAGGGGCTTGACAAGGTGTCGCTGGCTGCCTTGCTGGTGTCCAGATTCAGGGCAGAGTGCGTGGCGGCACCAAGAAGGTTGGGGAGGACTGTGCAATATACCTGTGCACCATGCAGGATGGATCCGGCATGGCGGCCGGGCCGACAAGGAAGAGGACCAGTGGAGGGGTGCTCGACAAGGCGGCGCTGGCACCAATGCCGGTGCTCATATTCAAGGCAGGGGCAAGGCGGAGGCGCGCGATGGCGCAAAGGTTGGTAGCTGCTGCATACGTGTTGCTTTATGATCTTGCCTTCTTGGAAGTGTGGGTGTTGCTTTAATTGGAACCAATATTTTTTTGCCATGACTTCTAGATTGTCATACAACTTGACTTTTGCATCAGTGATATTTGAGGCTATTCAAATAAATTTGTAATTAAGTTCGTATAGTTGATGATATCTGGCACGTGTATGTGCTAACAAGAGCTGAACAAACTAGCTGAAGGGGCGCTTACCCAGCTAGCACCGCCGAGCTACCGCTCAGGCGGCGCGCCATGGGCACGCCCCAGCTGCTAGTACTTTGCAAAAAAAAAAAAAGGACGACCTTACCGCCGGTAAAAGTAGGCCATTCAAGTAGTACGTTCAACGGCCCCGGGAAAAGAAGCGGAGTAGTACGTTCAACGGCACATTACTGCCAGTAGATCTGAACTGCATATGCTGATGTACTACTACATGGATCAACTATCTGCAAACCCTGATGTAGCACATGCACAAGGCGACTGAGGGGGAAGAACACGGACATGTTTACACAAGTTGTGGCAAAGATGAAATTGAAACAAGGGGCCGCAAACAAACGAGCAGGAGGAGCGCCAGTCGGGTCGAGTCAAACGAACGTGCCACAGGATTTAGCACGGCGCGCTCTGACATGTATTTTACTACCGATCGCAAAGATTCGGGGGCAAACTTCCCCGTCACCGAAGGCAAATGTATCATGCCGGCCATTTCCAAGCGCATCTTGGGCCGGCGGATACAATCATCAGAGTATCTAGCGAGCACTCACTCGGAGAATCCAGCAGCAATTGGAGGCAACATGATGAAAAAGCAAAGCATCTGGCTCCATGCTCATCATATAGTCATACGTGGTAATAGTGCTCCCACTATCCATAATCCAATCGCTCCCTTTCTATTTTCTTTCTTTCATATAATACTATATACTAGACGATATGTCTCATAGGGTCTAGATGGATAAATTCTCGTTCTATATGATACCGGGAAGAAAATGGCCCCAGGCAGCACGTTTTTATTTGCACGGTCCCAGTCACTTGGTCAAGTGAAGCGAGCATCGTATCGTCTTGGCCAATGGGCATGAATGATTGGCACAGTGCTTTCCAGGCGATTGATCTACTAATCGGTTGCCTGCTCTGCCGTGGCACGCATGGCGATCGTAATTGCGGAGCCGTGCTTATCCTTACTACTCTACTAGACTTGTTACTAGCAGTACCAGGCAGGGCATGACAAGATAGGGAGGGTCACTCACTTGGGTGTTTGGTGCGGGCACATGGACTGTCTCGCCCAGGACACGAGAGGAGGGGCCACGGAGGCACAGTGTTCGTTCCTGTGCTGGGTCGACCACTTGCGCTCTTTCTTTCCCCTTGTGTTGGGTTGGGTCGTGCCTTGCACCACGGGGGTAACGTTTCCTAGCTGATGATGGTGGATTGGTACTAGTACTAGCGGTGTAATAGTTCCACAGTGCACCCATGTCCGCCGTGGCAGCAAAAGCCGTGATAATCTCCCTGTCGCGGTGCTCTGCTTGGGCGTGAAGAGCCCATGCTTCTCCGTCAACCGGCCGGGGTCCGGTATAACCGACCGAGGGGACCGAGTCCATCTCATGCTTAAGTACTTCTAAATAAAAAAACTGGTATTAGTAATAGTACTCACTCTGTCCGGAAACACTTGTCATCAAAATGGATAAAAATGATGTATCTTAATGTATTTAAGTTCTAGATATATCTTTTTTTATTCATTTTAATGACGAGTATTTTCGGACGGAGGGAGTAGTTTAGCAAGCCTGAAAGCGCACGTCCTCTCTTGACCTGACTTTGCCACATTCTGCGAGATGATTCAGTCTGTCTCTTGGGAAATCGGGCAGGAGTAAGCCGATATCGTAAACTAATTGGCATGCCTAGGTTTGTGCGATGAGAAAGATTAGTTTTCGCGTGATCCGAAGGATTAAAAAGGTAGGGTGCCGTGGTGGTTGACCGGAGTTCCTTCTCAATCTGGGGCCTCATTTCGGCGGGAACGGATCCTCTAACATCAGGAAGGGATGTCACGAAGCTACCGTGCAAATCCAGTGCAAAACAGAGAAGGGATGTCATGGCTACTGTAGCGATGTACTGTAGACAGTTGATGTTCATAGAAAAATATATATGAAATTGATTTTATTGCAACATAATTTTGTTTGTATCTAATTTTTATAAATATATACAATAAATTTGTAATTTACAAATTAATTTAAATTATTTTAGCCTTAATCATATGGATGTGAAGAAGGGATGTCAGGGTACTGTAGCTTCCTCACATCCCTTCGTAATGTTAGAGGATCTCGTTCCCAGTTCGGCACCACCAGAGTTCCATTACTCTCTTTTTTTTACACGAGTTCCATTACTCTTTTGACGTTACCGCAAGTAGCTTTCCCCAGCCACCAACCTGTAACAGCGGACTAATTGCTTGTTCGCAAGAGCCCAAATGCCCGGGCCTACCTGTTCTGTTGCCCGTAGCCAGGTCCCTGTCACGCTGCCGACCCGTTCCAGCAAAGAGTTTCCTTCGGGCAAAACCTCCCTCCCATCACGGCACGTAGTACTAATTGCAGCGCAGACCTAAATCCCAGGACACGTAGGATTGATTGCTGCCGTGCACTCGGAAGGGACGATCATTGGAAGAAAAGATTGTGATCACCATGCATGCATGCATGCGCGCATGCCGGGTGCGCGCGTACGTTTTGGCGCATCTGCGCAGGCGTGTGTAGCTGAAGATTCGGGTGCGCCCGGCCCGGAAAAAATGCTAGACTTACAAAGATTTGTAAAAGCCTGTAAACTGTTTTTTGCTGTTTTTATTTAACAATCAATCATAAACCTCTTTCCTCTGATTTTTAGGGTGTGGGCCGTCCCGTTCATCTGTTGACCAATGAAAACTAACCCACTTGTAAACTGTTTGTATGTGTAGCATTGCGGTGCGCCGGGTGCGGGCCAAACGCCTCTCCAGCTGCCAGAGATCACGGGCCGTCGTCGCGCGGCGCGTCGTCCGTACGCGCACGCACGGCGAAGGCGACCCCGGCCCGCGGCCCTCAGTCCACACGAGCGCACAGCGTCCTCTCGGGCGGCGGCCAATGGCGGCGTCGCCGTGCGGCGCAGACGGTCAGGATGACCGGCGGAGTACTGCGTCTGCACTCTGCATGCGTGGAGCGGCAGGGGAGGCGTGGCCCGATTCACCTGCAGCAGAGCGAGTGAGAGGGGCAAAGCTGCATGTACTAGTGGTACTGCTAGCAAAAACCTGCCTTTGCACATTGTTTGATGCTTTGATTCCCTCCGTTGATGTTGATCGATCTACCGCTCTACCCCTACCCCCCCCCCCCCCCCCCCCCCCCCGTTTCGCTGCAATTAACAATGGGTTCCAAGGCCTACTCCACTGACGTAATGTGATTGCACACGGAATTTGAAACTGCATCGGCCGGCCTCAGATCAGAGCGTCCTAGCTACTCCTACTCTCAAGTGAGGCACTCATCATGGCTGATTGTGCATATTTCTCTGGGTCACTCTGTTTTGCGTTTGTGTGTGAACTGTGGAGGGCCTGTACTGCATGTCGAAGCTGAGGGTGAGGGACGGGGGCAGCAAGCGCAATAATGGAGTGGCGTCAGTTGGCCACGCCGGAAATGGCAGTCCCAGAAGGGTGAGGACAAGGGAGAGGATGCCATCACCGTCACCATCCCCATTTACTGCCGCCTTCTCCCTCCCTGATCCCAAAGCAACGCTCTTCCTCTCCTCACCACCACTCTTCTCTTCTTCGTCTTCCTCCACCACGTCATCCATTTGATACCTCTCATGTCCACTTGCGCCTCTCTACTTATTAGCATCCTTGCGGTGGCCCGTGGCCATGAGAAATGACAAGATCGAGGAGGAGGAGGAGGAGGAGCACAGAATGTTGTTGTGTCTCATTTCTTTACCTATACATCATACAGTAGTCACAACTTTCCAGCCTTGCACTGGCAGTACAATAGTAGAAGAAGAAGATCCACTAGATTTCAGCTAGGCCTAGCTAGCCCAGCCCTGTCTCAGATTTCTCCTAGCTAGCCTCTGCTCTGCTCTGCAGCAGCAGCTGTAACAACAACAAGATCCCCCATCTCCTTCAGAAGGTGATCCCAAAACTTGCCCACAGCACCACCTCCTCTAAGGTTGCAGCACTAACTACTCTGCTACTAATCACTAACTAATCAAGCACTAGTAGTTTCTCCAAGAACCATCCCAGAGATGGGACGAAAAAAAAGGAAAGAAAAAACAAGACTCCTAGCAAGAGGCTGATCTGTACATACATCACCCAATTAGCCGCCTACTCGACATCCTCGATCTCTTGCTTCTGTACTGTGGCTAAACCGGGGGAGAAACGGCGGGCGGGGGCGGGAGATCTTGAGCGCGGCGGCGGCGGGAGGCCATGGCTACGAGCAGTCCTTCCAGCAGACGAGCATGGTGACGCACCGGCGCATGATGTAGAAGCGCGCCCGCTGCTCCTTCACCAGCCCAGCGCAGCGGCTCGAGAACGAAGGCGCCGCGCACCCGCTCGCTGGGGCGGACGCGGCGGCGCTCGCCCGCCGGCCGATCACCTGGTCCCTTGTGCTGGCCGACCTCTTGAGGAACGGGTCGCCGCCGCCGCCGCCGCCGCTGGAGACGCGCCTGCAGCTGCCGTTGTTCCGGCTCTTCTTGGAGAACTTCCACTTCTCGTCAACGTAGAACTCCATGGATTTGCGCTTCCCTGAGGTGTATGCTTGCGGGGGAGGGGAGGGTGAAGTGGTGGAGACTGAGAGAAGGGGAATGTGGGGAGTGCGAGGACTGAGGAATCCACACTATTTATAACGGGTGAGGCTGGAGAGGATGGGGGTGAATTGGACCATCCAGTGGTTGGACTGGGCTTGGATTTCTAGTAATTGCGAGTCTATTTACGTATACAGATTATGCTGGCACCTGTTGATTTTGCATGGTTGCAAATCATGCTTGTTCTTGAGGCTTAAGGCTGGTCGTAATGGTAGTATCATAGTGTCAAAAACGTTCTAATATTTTAAGAGGGTGAGTAGTATCATGCATGCCAACTAAGCAATTTTGATGAGGTGTCATAAAGCCAACTCCACCGCGCGAACATAAACGGACATCTGTTTTGTCCGGATTCTATCCGTTTGGGTGGGCAATGGGGTCGTGTCCGGGCAATTTCCGGGATGCGGTGGCCGTGCACCCAGCGCGCGGACGCATCCCGGACGCATCTTGTCCGCGTGCACTTTTCTTTGCAAGTCCTTAAACTTTCTTTCATCATTCATTTTTGATACATGACAATACATCATCACATTTTGACTAGTAAAGTAAGGCCAAAGAAAACAAGAACCACAAGAATACATTTGGGAAGATACCCAACTTCCGTAACTGCTCCCTTGAGTTGGGTTAGGGCCTTCTCGATGCACTCATTGTTGATCTTGGAGGAGGCTCGACGTTGCACCCTCCTTTCTTCTTCAAGCCAGAAGTCGACGTTGCTTCCTCACACGTAGTATCATGCCTAGCCTCTAATCTAACAACAAGTGCACTTGTCTCATCTACAACCTCTAGGCTAGCTAAAAGTGCATGAACATGTACTAGATTTCACTCTATCAATATATCGATGTACTCTTCTTCCCAATACCAAAACTTGCATCCATTCTACACAATAAAACTTAAAATTAGCACAACTAGTCTAATCCGATAGCACAAACCGAAGCTAAAAAGAGCACATACCCCATCGTTTAAGCACTTGATGAACACCCATCCGGGATGCTCCGGCGTTGTAGACACGCGGCGCACAACCATCCTTGGGCAGTGGTCACACTTGATGAGGGGCAACGGTGCGCCGACGAGTTTTTGGGCAAGCACCGAGCCCGGCCGGCCGCCATTCGCGTATCTGCTGGCGGACCACCGACGGTGCAGATCCGAGCGGCTAGAGGACGAGCCACTGCCTGCATGTGGCCTTGCGGCCCTGCCAGGGCCTTCCGGCGAGGTGCCCGGCCAGTCCATGGCGTGGCCCGGCCTTCTACAGCGGGCGAGCTCAAGACCGACCGGATCCGTCCCAAATCTGACCGGCGGGTGCGCAAACTAGGTGGCCGTGATGCGGTAGCTCGGCGGCGACGAGGGGAAGGGGCTGGGCGAGCGCGCGTCCGAGTTGCACGACTGCAATGGCAGCGACGGCGGCGGTGGCGGCGAGGGGAAGAGTGGAGAAGAGTGGAGTGGGATGCTAACCGGAGGGAGGGAGGGGGGCGGATAGAAAAAGGCCCGTCCTGCGCCACCGACGGGCGGGCCAGGGAAGGACACGCGCAGACGGTAGGAACGCCCGCTAGTGTCCGTTTCACCCCAAAAGCGGCGCAAACTTGGGCCGTGAATGGGTCGAAAGTGGACACATAACGGACAAAAGTCTGTTTGCTCCCGCGCGCTGGGCCGCCCAG
This sequence comes from Triticum aestivum, assembly GCF_018294505.1. Lineage (NCBI taxonomy): Eukaryota > Viridiplantae > Streptophyta > Magnoliopsida > Poales > Poaceae > Triticum > Triticum aestivum. The sequence goes on along the minus strand of NC_057804.1, from coordinate 444,157,844 downwards.
TTTGTCCGTTTTACCCCAAACGGACAGGCCCGGACAGGATGGGGTCGCGCGGTAAAGTTGGCCTAACATTAATGAAGAAAGAGAGGGTGAAGTATCATATCATGATACCGTATCATAATAAATGCTATGCAACTTTGTGTCATGCATGACAATAAATAAAGTACTACATAATACTAAAATATGATACTATGCATTAGGAAGATAGTATCATACACTAGTATCATATGCATGATACTACTCCCTCTGTAAACTAATATAAGAGCGTTTAGATCACTAAAGTAGTGATCTAAATGCTCTTATATTAGTTTACGGAGGAAGTAATATATGATATTCCCCATTACAACTAGTCTAAGAGTTTGCCAATCATCTGTTGTCATAAGTATTCACTTTAGTTAAACGTATTGCCACAAAATTGAATTTGGGTGACTCGCTTTTCTAACCGTTGATTGTTGTCTCAAGATGTACTCCCTTCCTTTTCCGTTGAGACCCCGCTTGAAATGGATGTAAATTTGTGCGCTTGTATTTATTCTAACAGATGTAAATTACTGGTCAACACTTGTTTTTTTTTTTTTGCCTAGAAGGAAAACGACGGGACGATGTGTGTATTCTAAACCGGCAAGATACAGGGCCTGATTTTTTTTAGGGGTAAACAGGGCTTGAGTGGTGTGTCTTGTTTCGGCTGGAATATTTGTCTGACCTTTGTTTTGGACCAGTCATATAATTAATGGGCTTTACCCGGGCGAACAAGCAGGCTCTATCTAGCCCGTCTGACGACCCAACCTTCCCGTCTCTCCGTTTTTTTTCCAGTTCTTGTGTGTTTTAATCTTCAAGCTTTACATTATTTTGATCGTTTAGTGGGCGATCACGGAGTCACTGAATAAAGTCCTCCCTCCCATTTCATTAGTTGGTTTTATTTTATTTTATTGTGGGTATTATTGCGATGTTGGGTGAGTGTAAATGTGTAAATACAAAAAGTATACAATTTGAGTGAAAATTGAAGTGTTGTATGATTACTTTTTGCATGCCAGAAAATGCGCAATTTCAGTGCAAAGTTGTGTGTAAGAATTTTTTTTATTTTTTCTTGAAAGGTAATACAAATGCCACCAATTCATTCTTCCTTATAAAACTTCATTATTTTGATTATTCTTTAGTTTTTATTTTATTTTATTTCTTCTTTAAGGTTAACACAAATGCCGCTAATTTATTGTCTGTTAGGAAACATATTTTTTATGAAAATCCACTATTATATGCTTATTTTTGCATATTTTTTGTATATTGTGCAATTTTTGTCATTGTTTGTATTGTATTTTTTTTCTTAAAGGGTGAAACCAATGTCACTAATTAATTTCTTAGAAAAAAATTTATTTTGTTTTTTAATTTATGTTCTTTCAAGTCACTAATTTATTATTTCTTGCAAACTTTATTATTTGATTCTCTTTAGTTTTTATTTTATTCCCTTTCTACTTAAAGGGTAATATCAATGCCACTAATTCATTACTTCTTAAACAATTTATTTTGCAAAAATTCCACAATTATATGTTTATAATTGCATATTATTATTTTTGTATATTGTGCGCAAATTTTGCCATTTTATCGATTATGTATTTGTTTATTTTACTTTTAGTAAAGGGTAATTCCAATATAACTAATTATTTTTCTTAGAAAACTTAATATTTGATTTATTTTTTACTTTTTTAATTTCTTTTTTCTTGATGTGTAATGGCAAAGCCAATGATTAATTATTTCTTAGAAACTTGATTATTTAGATTTGTTCTAATTTTTGTTTCATTTCCTCCCTTATTTAAGGTAATACCAATATCACTAATCATTTCCTTCTTAGGAAACTTATTTTTGCAGAAACAAATTCATTATTATATGCTTCTTCATGCATATTATAAAAAATGTATTTTTGTGTAAATTGTGTGCGAATTTTTTCATCATTTGTTTTAGAAGAGTTTAGTTTCTTTATTCTTAAAGGGTAATAGCAATGCTAGTAATTCATTCTTCTTTAGAAAATATAATTATTTTTGCAATATCCATGTCATCAATTCGTTCTTTCTTAGCAAACTACTTTATTTTGTAAAAATTCCAGTATTATATTATTATACTTGCATATTAAAAAAATCGCAATTTCTATGTAAGTTTCGGGCAAAATTTATCGTTATTTATGTATTGATTCTATTTCTTCTTAAAGGGTAATACAAATACCACAAATATATTCTTTCTTAGAAAACATCATTATTATGAAAAATGTTAGTTTTTGTTTTATGTTCTTTTTTAATGTAATAAATGTGACAAATTCATTCCTTATTAGAAAACTTCTTTTTGCAAAAATCTCCCTATTATATGCGTATTCATGTACGTTGTAAAAAGCACATTTTCTATGTAAACTTGTCCAAGTTTTTTCACTGTTTGTTTTTCTTTAGTATTTTTCTTTTTTCTTTAAGGGTAATAACAAGGGGACTTATTCATTCTTTCTTAGAAAACTTTGTTTTTCTTCGTATTTTTAATTATTCAAGGTTAGACAACACAAATATTAGATTTCTAATCTAAATCGAAATTTTTTCATTTCTAAACTCACAATATGTCACTAAGTACTCCCTCCATTTCGGTTTATTGGGCCGGAGGTCCAAAATGTCAGAAATGGATCTAGTTCGAAGATCTCGACGTAAGAAATGTAACGGTGGAAATGATTTGTAATTTGGATACACGATTCACGAGATATTTCATTTTGAAAGACGAATCTAAAAACAAACACACCAATTCCTCCCGGTTGGAAAGAAATGCCATTCTCGTAGTTTTTCATTTTGTTGTTATGGTTATTTTTCTTTCAGTTTCCTATATACTACAAACACTTTTTCAGTACATTGTGAACATTTATTTTGAATTAGTCGCTAAACAATTTTCTAAGATCCATTGTAGATCATTTTTCTACATACGATGAACTCTTTTAACATAAGATGATTTTTTAATGCAAATTGAACTATGTCTAATATACATTGAATATTTTTATTACACACGAAACTTTTTAAAAATACACACATAACATTTTCCAGAGAAAAACCAAAAAGATAGAAAACATGTTTGCTTCCTTGAAGGACAATTTTGTTTCATTTGGGAGCATTGGTTAGTACAATTTGGAATAACATGTTAGTTCACTTCAAAAGAATAATTTCACACAAAAAAAATTAAATTAACATGTGATCTAATTTTGAAGATCTCAACGTAAGGAATGGACGGTGAAAACATGATTTAAACACATGGTTTAAGACATACCATATCGTTTTAGTGACAATAAATCGAGCGTTGTGAGATTTATTCTCACAACCAACGAACTTTAGTGAGAATATACTCAATTTCTTTTTTGCACGTGAGAATAAGTCTCGCTAAAGTTCGCTGGTTGTGACAAGTGACGCACATACAATGTTTCATTTGTCACCATCAACAAAGGCGAGGGTGGCGAACCAACGTTGGATGGTTGGTAGAATAGTGATATCCCCTCCTAGACTTGACATCGGTGCGGCGCGTTTAAAAAAATAAGAATGACCTTTGCAATTCATTTTTTAATGGAATTTTGATTTTCAGTCCAATCTGGGCCGAGTCAGATGGGTCCTGAAGCGGGGCCTCGCCGTGTTCCCTCGTGTTCACACAGGGGGGCTAGCAGGGGTTTTAATGTACACGTCTCCTGGTGATGCAGTCCCACAGCTACCAGCGGCCGTCTGTTCATTCCATTCCCGTCCAATCGGCGTTTTCGAAAAGTAAAGTCCTTTTGGGTTTGGATCTGTTCTGCCGGACTTTGACGCAGTTTAGAGCATTACTAGTAGTACCCCTAAACCCTTAAACCCTTAAAAAATAATTTTTTTTTGCGGGTTGCAACAAAAAAACGCAAAGACTAGAACCCCTAAACCCTCAAACCCTAAAAAAAGGTAAGGGTCCAACCCTCAAACCCAATTTCAAACCGTAGAAGTGAGGGTTGGAGGGGGGCCCTCGATCCCAGCCCGCACTCCCTTCCTCCGTCGCGCGGGAGGGAAGTTTCCCGTCCCCAACCCCCGCTTCCTCGCCGCCTCCCGCCCCGCGCCCCGGCCCCGGCCGCCCCGCCCCCCGGCCTCCCGCCCCGGCGTCCCGCCCCCGGCCTCCTGCCCCGCCGCCTCCCGCCCCGCCGCGCCTCGCCCCCCTCCTTGCCCTGGCCGCTGGCGGCTGGAGGCTGTGCTTCCCCTTCCGCCGTCGTCCTCTGCGCCGGCGTGGCTGACGCCGGACGGGGAGGGAGAGCAGGACGGCGCGCCTTCCCCTCGGGCCTTCCCCATCCCGCTCGTCCGCTCCCCTTCCCTACTCTGCTCTCTTCGACGCCTTGCTCTGCTCGACGCCTCGACACCACTGACGCTCCGGCAATCCGCAGGCCCGCAGCTCCTCTCTCTGCTCGACTGTGGGGCGTCGGCTGCTCTCTCCCTGCTCGATTGTTGGCTACTCCTCTCCCTGCTCGAGGCCACCAGCGCTCAAGCAATCTCCAATCCAGCAGCTGTAAGTACGCTGTACTCTGTACATATCCTAGCTATGCTGCAATAGAAAGGTTGGTTGGAAACTTGTGAGTAATTTCAAGTTAATTTGAGATTTGTAGTTAGCCTTGAGAAATTGAAAGAATAGAGAATAGAGATTATGTTGGTTTAATCTCTTTCTAATCTGATAAGTTGGGCTGGTGGATATGTGTAGTGTACTTCTGATGGACAGAACAGAACTGACACCTCAAGTTCAGATTTCAAGTAGAGATTTTGTTCGATTTTCTTGGTTTCAATTCCTTTAGGCTTTAGTAGCATTTTTCAAAAATAATGGCAGTGGTAGGCTGGTAGCTATAGCTTGTCATATATTAATAATTGGCTTTGACATACATAAAGAACTATCAATAGTAGACTAGTAGTATGTTCCATTTCTTTTTTACTGTCTTGAACTCTTGATAGCTTATGTTTGTGTCTTTTCTCTGCAATAGTAGGCGACCAGTAAGATGTCTTCATCAGGTGCCAGCTCCGCAAATACAAGAACAAGAAAAGATGCAGCTTGGGAGCATGCTTTACCAATTACAGATGAGTTTAGGACAAAGAATAGAGTTGGATGCAAATATTGTTTGAACTTCTACAATGATGGCATTACAAGGTTCAAGAAGCATTTGGCTGGACAGAGAAGAGATTGTGTGCCCTGCACACAGGTACCTGATCATGTAAAAAAGCAAATGTGTGCACTGCTAGCTGTTAGTGCTAAAAACAAGGATGAATCATTGAACAAAATGTTGACGCTGCAAGATGAAGTCAGAGGGATGTATGGTCAGAGTGGGAATGATGATCAAGAATGCACAAATGTTAAGTCAGAATGATTATTGTTTTATGTCAAATGTGATGAAATTTATGATATGTCATATGATGAAATGTGATGAAATGTGTGATATATGAAATGACAGTTTTAAAGGTTGGGGTTGAGGCAAAGACTAGAACTCTCAAATCCAACCCTTAAAGCAGTTTACGGGTTAGGTTTGAGGGTTCTAGTCTTTGCCCCTGTTTTTCAACCCTTAAAAGTGTCAAAAAGTGGCACTTCTCAACCCTTAAAACTGCTATAAAGGTTTGAGGGTTTGAGGGTTCTACTAGGAATGCTTTTATTGAGGTATTCACCGTCCAGCTTATTTCCTCGTGAGGTTCACAGCCATATTTCATCGTGAGGTTCCGATTCGGTTCTTTGGTTCGGTTCGGCGCAGCCGTGCGGCGCCCGCGATCTGTGTCCGATTCGTTTGATGAGTGCTTTGACTTGACGTGTGTACGGGCGCGCGAGGCGGCACGTCTGGCCGTGGCCGTGCTCGTGATGCCCACGTGCAACCGTGTGCCGCGCGGCTCGGCGCATCCCGATGCGTCGTCTCGGTTGATTTTCCGCACGCCCCAGCATAGGTCGGCCGGTCGCCGAATCTTACGCGCCCGCGGCGAGTGCCTTTTTTTCGGCCATGCCCACATGGGTCGAAAACTCGAAACGCAAAATGGATGGGTTCACCGTATTGGGCCAAGAAACAGAGAATGGACGCGCCATTGGGCTGTGGCTGCATTGTCGTCGAGAAAAGGAGAAACAAAAACGCTCGCGCAGGGGGCCCTCCTCCACTCCACTCCAGTCCAGCTCTTATCACGGCGGCATGGCGAGCCTGCATTCCGTCATGGCGTTTCCAGGCGCGGCCATGCCGTCTGCTCTGTCCAAACCGAACCTGCTTCGTCGTCGTAGGTTTGCACGTCAGTGCAGCCTTATCCCATCGCGCTTGTCGAGAGAAAGGCCGAAGGAATATGTCACTCTACTACCTCCCAAGTATACGAAGATGACTCATGGCTGGGCCTATCAGTAGTATCAGGAGTCAAGTACGTACACGATGCAAATGCTCTGAACTCATCACTTTCTCCTTATCTGAAGCTTACAAACAATCCACACTCACCGAGTCATTCCACCCCTACACTTTCATCGGCGAAGCTCCGTCGAATAGACACCGCAGGCCGTCCACCTCTGCATTTAACCGGTGGTCGATGACAGGAACTCACTTCGGGTTACCAACAGAAACCAAGCGCAGCCGAGACACTGTTGGCGCACAGGCAGGCGCGCTGCCTGTCACGAGTCATGTACTACTTAACTGCTATTGATGGTATCGACAGCCATCCGGAACTGAGCTAGTGTAGAGAGATAAATTGTGCAGTGATAGCTATAGCTGATCAACACATAACCCGGCCTACATACAGGCTGTGGCTATCGCGGGTTCGAACTCGATCAACAGGAGAGCAATGGCGGCGGCACACAGGAGCGTGTCAACTTCGAGACAGAAATGGAGGCCACGAGTTGGCACGTGGGAGCGACAGGGCGTGACGTGTACTCATGTTGGATCGTCCCCTTCACTTGGTCGGACATGGGCTATGACGGGGAGCGACAGGCCGTGGAGTCCCTCTCTCGCGAGCTATGTCCCGCCAAGCGCACCGAGGAGATCATGTACAAGATCCAGTATGTCCCGACATGGGCAGACCGGCCGCGTATTGCTGATATCGACTAATACTGCTCTGGTTCCTCTGCAAATGGAGTTCTCTCGACTGTTCTCATCCTAATGTAGTACCCCCAGTGTGAAAAAAACGTCTTATATTTAGTCATCCGACTTTATGCCGAACCATGGGTAGCTGGTAGCGTATAAACCGTTCGCGTTTCAAACAAAAGCCTCAAAACAATGTCAAGTAAAAGCAAGTGAAGCAATGGCCACCTGTGATAAGAACAGAGCGTAACATCGGAAAGAATGAGCATGAGAAAATACATGTAAGATCTATACAATTCTTAAAACCTTTTGTGCTTATGTATGTGCGATAATTAATTCATCCACCACTGTGTTTATGCAAACCAAAGGAAAGAAATGAATAGCAATGTTGGTTAAGGTTGACGGCCGGAGTCTAACAGACGGGTAGATCGGACGGCGGAGGCATCAGCTTCTGGTCAGGCAACGGACCATCGTTGACCACCCATGCCATCTTCAGGCCCCAGCTCGTGTGCACCTCAAGATGGCAATGCATGAACCATACACCTGCCCCGTCATGCAAGGAAAAGAGTGAATCAATCAACCCCATATAACTTGTGCAGTTTTGCCAAGTGGAGTATGAACTTACCAGGGTTATCAGCGTAGAACCTGATGGCGACCCAGCCTCCGGCCGGGACGCCGACGGTGTTCCTCTGCACGGGATCGAGCAGGTTGAACCCGGCAGGATGGCTGGACGGGTCGTAGTTGCCGACGCCTTGCCCCACAACAAAGAAGTCGAACCCGTGCAGGTGCAGCGGGTGGCTCTCGGCGCCCTGGATGCTCGTGTCTTGCAGCACCACCTCCACGCTCGTGTTATACGGCAGCACCACCACCTTCGTCCCGTTCGATACGTTCGTGTTGTTGGGCGGCGTGCCGGTGTAGTTGAACGGCTCCGACGGCGTGGTGGGGAAGTCCGACGTGTACACGCCGGCGGTGTTGCCGTCGTAGTGCGCCTTCAGGAGCGCCGTCGTGGGCATGTTGAAGGACACGTTGTTCATGGACGCCGAGAACTTGGTGTCGTTGGTAGGCCCGTTGCACCCTTGGTACGTCGGGCACGGGGTCGTGCCGAGTCCCACGGTGAAGAAGAAGGGCCGGTCTACCCGCATCGGCACCCTGGCCGGGTAGTCCGGGCTGGCGAGGCTCCGGAGCTTGGCGCTGTAGTTGGCGGCGAACGCCGTGTCGTTGAACACCGGCAGCGTTGGCCATAAGAGCGGGCGGCTCTTGATGTGTCCCGCCGGCGCGTACTCGAGGATGGCCGCGACGGTGGTGTTGTCATAGGTGCCAACGCGTCCTGTGGCGTAGGGGCGCGCCAGCATGAGGTGTGTGGCGGCCGGGGAGCCGTCGTCCGGTTTGGCTAGGAGGAGCACGTTGGTGGTCTGCCCCGGCGTGACGAGGACTACGTCCGTGTCGAACGGCTTGACGTAGGCCGCGTCGACGTCGACGACGGTGAGCGTGTGGTTGGCGATCGAGAAGAAAAGCTCGTCGTTGAGCGCAGCGTTAATCAGCCGGAGCAGGTACCACTTGCCTGGCTGTACCTTCAGCTTGAACGTGTCTGCAAATGTTCAACCCATGGTGAGCTAAAATAAATCGACATGAAAACCGTAACCCTTCTTTTTTATTTTGCGTTTTTTGAGTGTTGAATTCGGCCTCTTGTTGTGTGTTACGAACCAGCCTTTGCTCGAGCAGTTGTAGAGTGGGCCTGGAAGCCCGTTGATGGTGTAGGCCTCGGAGACGTTTGGGCCTCCACCAGTCTGCAGCGCCTGAGCTATGATCGCCTCGGGATCCGCATTAAACCACTCGCCGAAGACGACGGGGACGTCCTTGTAGGGTTTTGGGAAGGGGAACGGCACGCCGGACTTGGGGAGGATGACGATGGGGCCGTAGAGCGTGGCGCGCATCCAGGAGACGTGGGCGTGCCAGAACAGTGTGCCTCTCTGCCCGGTGATGGTGAAGTTGTACACGTAGCTCTGCCCCGTCTGGACCGGGCACTGCGTGATGTATGCCGGCCCGTCCGACCACCCTGTCCGCAGTTGCCTCACCCCGTGCCTGCGCTCACATCAACGCCAGTTACCCCTTAGTAAAAGAGTAGACTAGAGGTGGAGTAATTTTTCGCAGAAAGATAAAACTGAGCCGTCTTAAGAAAAGTGGCTGCAGTTGCTACTCCCTCCGTTTGAAAATATTTGTTATCAAAATAGATAAAAAAAAATGTATCTAGAACTAAAATACATCTAGATATATTCTCTTTTATCTAGTTTGATGACAAGTATTTTCGGATGGAGGGAGTACTACCCAAGTGTGATGACCATGACTTTGTTTATAAAAATGTAGCTAGCAGTACGGTTATCACCGATGGAATTAAGTAAGAGCAACTGAGCAAGGCGCCAAAGATTTACCAGTGGATGGTAACGTTGTGCTTCACATTGTTAACCACCTTGACGACAATGCGGTCGCCTTCCCTTGTGACGATTTTCGGGCCGGGGAACTTGCCGTTCACCGTCGGGATGGCGCGGGTGGTGCATAGCCGTGTCACCTTCTGCATTGTCACCTGTAAATTAACCCACACATCAGGCGGTACGTATCTGCCAGAACAAACACACGCAGCATGGTCTCAACTGGACAACTGATGCATGGCATGCATGCATTTCGTGCATTTGAAAATGTGCACATGTGCGCTTGCTTGAGATCGATGTTGAAATGCAGCATAACCCCATAAACACAAAAGAAAAGAGAGATTGAGAGAAAATGCATGAACACAGTACGCACATTGAAGGTGTAGTATCTGGTCGTGCCGGCGAGCAGCAGCTGTGGCAAGGTGGCAAGGAACACGAGCAGTGCGAGGCGGTGTGCCCCCATTGTCCTCCCAACCCTTTGATCGATCTGCAATGCAGATGTTTCGCAAATGGGAGGAGCGATGCCCGCTCGTACCATAACATGAGAGAACAGGTTATATATGGAGGCCACTAGCTAGGTGAGGGTGCAATTTATTAGGTGAAGATACGATGTTTTGCTTTTTTCTTCCGAGTTGATGGGAAATATGAGAAGTGTTAGGTGTTGATGATCAGCCAAGCTTTTTCTAAAAGCGTGATCAGCGAAGCTTGTTTGGGAGGAAGATGACACGAGAAAAGAGAGTTGCTAGCTAGCGCCAGTGCTTTTTGCTGGTGATGCAGTAGGAAGAGTTGGGTCGCGCTGGGTTTTAGAGTGCGGGCAAAGGGATTGTTTCTTTTTTGACAGGAGCACTGCTCACTCACACGGATGTTCTCGAACATCAGGAGCCAGAACGAACTTGATCGTTTCACTTTTGAACAGTTGGTTCACTCGGAGTAAGCCTCAAGAATCATGATGCGAAGTATGCGGACTAGAATCTGCCGTGCCTAGCTATGGTCTGATGTTCAGTTCCTCTGGAAGGTCGACGCAGCCTTGACAGCTAGCATTTGTTATGATCTCCTTATCATCTCGTCAGTTCGGTAGCGACCTTAAGGACAATGTGGAGATGAGTGGTTCGCTCGGCGGTTGATTCATTCAAGAGTTTCATCACTGTGCATGGAGTGACTGATGAAACTGGATTAGAACACTTCAACTTATAGGGTTCTGTTCTTCATGGGGTCCAACTAAAAGATTGCACAGCAGCATAGCTGCATATAGGGACCTAAAACAAGATAAGGTGCAAGTTTGGTTTAAGTTCCTAAGTTCCTCCATTGCACGTACCCCAATGACAGTTAAGATTCGTGGCTGAATGACCTGCACATCCTGTCGAGCATCAACCGCATTGGTCGGACGTCGGCTAACCGCATTAACTGGGTTACTTGCACCCCAGTTTATGTAGTTGGAACGTCAGACACGCTATGCAACAGGCGGCAGCGACTACACCGGCCACACTGCACTTCACCGCCCTAGCTTCAGTAAAATAATAGTATATCACGTCAAAAATGGATTTGATGCAATATAACCACAACTTCCAACACACACGTGCTTCAACCGGACTTTCTAATAAAATATAAAAAACGTATTACCTTTTAGTACTCCCTCCGTCCGGAAATACTTGTCCAGAAAATGATTGTATCTAGACTTATTTTAGTTATAGATATATCTATTTTATCTATTTCTAGGACAAGTATTTCCGGACGGAGGGAGTATTACCTTGTACATTTATCTTCCACACGGGTGCGTAAAATCGACCAGTATCTTCCTGACAATGCCATTCTCTCTGTAATTCCACCATTGCAGCCTGTGATAGTGTGGCTTAATTATAGCCATGCATGTCTTTTGGAATTTTGTACGCTCTTGTTCTTGTCTGAACATGCCTGGCCCGGGCATCTTTACCCTGTCTTCGACATCAAGGAAAACGCTTTGAGTAAAACTATGATCTCGCACAGTGCAACCGGATGGTTTCTGGTGGGTGACAAGCGACGGGACGAACGCGCACCTCATCTTGATTGGGTTTTAGGTTGCTTCCGGGACAGTGACGCGGCATCCTACTTGGACTCGAGCTGCACACGCGGGGCGTATGTGTCCACGATCCTCTCGTCTCGAATCGGCTCTGGAGTATGCTTGACAGCTTTAAACTCTTTTGTAGGGTGTCATGAGCAAGGTACACGTATTTGTTTTGGTAGTTCCAGAAAAGAAAGAAGCTGAGTTAAGACGATACTCTTAAGCCTCTCAAGATCGAGGAAATGGTGTTCCATCTATCTAACAATGTCTTTGCGATCGCCGCTGGGCGTGGGCTGTCACGTAAGGAGCCATGCCCTCTTTGAGATCAGCTGCAGGAAACAATTGACCACCTCTTAGTAGCCTGTGTCTTCTCCAGATCGGTTTGGCACATGGTGCTGACTGCTTGGAGTAATGCTGAGTGGACACCGGGTCCGAATGATCAGCTGTTGCCTTGGTGCACTTCTCATAGGCCAGTGGTTCGCCATAGGAAGGAACTCCTTTCGATTACGTGCTCGGTGCTCTGGGAGATTTGAAAACACCGGATTGCTATCGTCTTCGACAATTCTACCCCTTAGATGAGCGTGGTGCTGAGAAAGAATCCCGGAGGAAGGTAAAGCTTGGCATTTGGCGAGCCTTGTTGCAGACTTAGGCAATTTCGTGATTAATTTCAGAATATAAATCATGATTAAAACTATTATTAGCATGCAACGGTTTAGCATACTAGATGAGACAGGAAAACATATACAGTAGCATTGCACATGTAACAACAACCATAATTAGAGACAAGAACGGATCACCACGCACATACTATTTGTTTGCCGCAGGAGCAATGTGAAGCAGATGACGCTGGAGATGCCTGTACACGTGTCCGACTTAGATGGAAGACGACCCATGGTGAGAAAGTTGAACAGTTGCACGAAGTGCTTCCCGAAAATCTAATTCGTCCTCTTCCAGTGCAGGATCACAAGGACGAGAGGTTTCGAAGACCTGCTCTTCCGCTCAAAGGTGCAACCCGCGAGGCGTCGTGTCGCGATCATGATCTCAAATCAACTTGATTTCCAAGTCACGAACTTAACAATCAAGAAAACAATGAACTTGTCTGCCAAGGAACAAAAAAAAAGATGGCAAAAGGAAGCCGCTGTCACATCCTAGGTTTTCCCAAATTTGGTATGTTTAAAATTTCACAGGGAATTAATTATTTTGTAGAATAACCTTTGCTTGCTCTTTGGTTAGCTAACCTTGCATAGGATGTGCTTGTTGATTGACTATGTTTGCCTTGTTTGATCACCCAGAGAGTCAAAGACCCTATGGCCACATTTAGAACCGTAGTTGAAATTTGGGAAAAAGAGAATGAACCCTAAAAATTTATAGGGAATAATTTTGGATCCCAAAATATGGTGACAAATTGAATTATTTATTTGGCATAAAGGTATTCCTAATAAGCCCCAAATGAAATTCAGACCCTTGATAAATTTTCTGAAAATAATTGAAATGGATTGATGGTGGAATCAATTCAAAAATCAAAAGAGAAATTATTTAAAAGGGCCTTCCATTTTTTTTGGCAGGAAATGATTACCATAAGTCCAAATAAAAATTTAACTTACTGTTAATATTCCAAATTGGTTTTAGAGCATATTTGATTTAAACCAAATTGAATTTCAAAGGGAATTGATAACAGAAAAATAAAATATAGGGTGGGAGAAGCTATTTGCCCAAAAGGGGCAAATAAAATGTTCACCATGTCAGGAATATTCCATTTGGAATTTAGATCAAGTTGGTTTTTGAAAGAAAATTCAAATTGTAAATCAATTAGAATTTAGAATAAAATAGGAAAAGAAAAAACAAAGAAAAAAAGGGGGCCAACTAGCGATGCTAACCACGACCCAGCTAGCCAGCCCATCGCGCATGGACGGCCCAGCACACCCCCGTGCCCTCTCTGTCCCCCTCTGAGTCACTGACTAGCAGGCCCCATGCTACTTGTAAGCTGCATTGAGATTTTCTTCGAAGAGGAAGGGTGAAGCAATATAGTAGCTGATAGTATTTTCCTCAGTAGGGAACCAAGGTTGCCGAACCAATAGGAGATCCACGCAAACAACCGTCAACAGTACCTACACACACAAGAGCAAATACTTGCACCCAACGCAGGCAAGAGGGTTGTCAATCCCCTTGTACTCGTTAATTGTAAGGATTAAATCTGATTGTAGGAGATAGATAAATTTCAATGTAAAATAAAAGTAAATAAATTGGAGCAAGGTATTTAGGATTCTAGTAATATGATGAAAATAGACCTGGTGGCCATAGTTTTCACTAGAGGCATCTCTCTCTAGAACATATCATACTCTGGGTAGACAAATTACTGTTGGAGACTTGATAGAAAAGCGCATAGTTATGACGTTATTCATGGCAATGATCAATATATAGACATTACGTCTGTGAAAAGTAGACTGACTACTGCCTGCATCTACTACTATCACTCCACTTCCTGTGCGCTACAGATTTTGTTTCATTAGTTATGCTCACTTCTGAAGATTCAGTAATCTCGTCAAGCTATATTTTCCTCCCACTTCTTTATCGAGAAACTCCTTCTCGAGAAAGTGTTCATTCTTTGCAACAAACACGTTGACTTCAAAATTTTGGTAGAAGGATACCCAATTGTTTCTTTGGGATAACCTACAAAGTAGCACTTGTCTGCTTTGGGATCGAGCTTATTTGGTTGCAAACGTTTTACATAAGTTTCACAACCCCAAATCTTGAGATGCGACAAATTGGGATTCTTCCCTTTCCATAACTCATATGGTGTCATCTTACCATACTTAGACGGTGCTCTGTTTAGTGTATATGTTGTTGTTTCAAGTGCATATCCTTAAAATGATAAAGGTAGATCAGTAAATGACATCATTGACCTTACCATGTCTAACAAGGTTTAGTTGCGCCTTTTAGACACTCTGTTCCTCTACGGAGTTCCGTGAGGAGTAAGTTGTGAGACAATTCCACAATCATTTAGATGTTTGCTAAACTCGTGACTTAGATATTCTCCTCCATGATCTGATCATAGAAACTTTATCTTTTTCCATGATGATTCTCAACTATGTTTTGAAATTCTTTGAAACTTTTCAAATGTTCCATACTTATGTTCCATCAAGTAGATATAACCATATCTACTCAAATCTTCAATGAAGGTTACAGAGTATAAGTATCCACCATGCACCGGAATACTCATTGGACCACATACATCACTATGTATTATATCCAATAATTTAAGTGCCCGTTCAGGATGACCAGTGAACGGTGTTTTAGTCATTTTACCCATTAGACAAGCTTTGCATGTGCCAAATGATTCAAAATCAAATGATATTAATAGTTCATCTTTATGAAGTTTTTGCATACGTTGTTTCCGATGTGACCAAGACAGTTGTGCCACATGTAAGTGGTATTATCAGTCTTCTTAAGACGTTTAGCATTAATGTATAGATATATTTTTCACGTTCAGGATCCAATATGAATAATCCACCAACCATGGGTGCAAACCCATAAAGCATATTCTCGTAATATATTGAACAACCATTGTTCATTGATTTATAAGAATAACTGTCACTTATGAAACATGATTCAGAGATAATGTTCTTACGTAACTTTGAAACGAAATAACAATTATTTAGTTCTAAGATAAATCTTGAATGTAAACATAAAGTCATCACCGACGGCTTGAACAGCAATTCCATCACCATTCCCGACATGCATCATGACTTCATTTCTTCTTAGCTTGTGAATCTTCTGCAGTCCCTGCATCATGTTGCAGATGTGAGCTACAGATTTGGTATCAAATACCCATGATTTGGAGTTTCTAGTAAGTAGAATACCAATAGCATTAACTTGTGTAACTTTTATACCTTTACCAGAAGAGTTCTTCTTATCTGCCAGACATTTCAAGCAATTTCTCTTCTAGTGTCCTTTCTCTCTACAGTAGAAACATATAGTCTCGCAAGAAGCTCCACCCTTGTTCCTCTTGGTGTTGTGTTTCTTTTTGAAACTTTCTGTTCTTTTCACTAGAAACTTTGCTGGTTCTGCATCCCGATTTTGTTGGTTTTGAGCATCGCTTCATGAAGCAAAGTAATACTATCATAATAGTCTGCAAGCCTGACACCTTGCTCACCAACTTCATCTATTTTGCATTCATCCATTGCTTCAGTTATCTCTGTCGGTGTTATGGATACGGAGGTACCCAGACTTGCCTACCAGCGGCCCGTGGTGTGGCTCCATCGGCGTCCTAGTACGACCTAGTTTCGACATCAACAACTCAAGACCCTCGCGAGGGGCCAAGCCTCGCGAGGCGGACAACACCAAGACCTCCAAGGGGATCAGCCACCTCAGATCGGCTCCTGAGGAGCGGAGATTTCTATGCAAGGCTCACCTCGCGAGGTTCGGATGACATGAGCCATGACGACCAAGGCCAGACGGGCGCCAGCGGGTGCAGTGTGCCAGTTTCCTCTTTGGTGCAAAGGAGGCAAGCAACAGGCGTAGACTCCCGAGGAAGCATCCAAAGGTTTCCATTCCCGTGCAACAAGACCAAGACCGCCAGGACGGAGGTCATCGCTGAGCCCACCGCAGTGTCACGACCAGATGCTTTTGCAGGCAAAGACCACTTTAGTTAGGATAAGATGTACTTGTTGTCTCCCTTCAAATTTGGCTGTTGTGGGATCCCTTCCCGCCTCCATTTGGGAAGAGGACCAATGCCACTATAAACAGGGCCTAGCCACTACCAAGGAGGGGGATCAGATCCATTCCACTCTCACTAGCTCACTAGCTCACTTGAGCCCAAGAACATGCCTCCTGAGGTTGTTCTCCATTGTACTAGTTCTTCCTTAGCCCCTCGAGGCAAATCCACCACAAAGCAGGAGTAGGGTTTTACACCGCAAGGTGGCCCGAACCTGGGTAAACTGCCGTGTCCCCGTTTCCTTCGAGCTCGATGCGTTAGGCTGTGAGATTAGCGAGTCGGCAGACTGAGGGGAGAGAGATCTTCGCACGCACCCTAGAGTTCAAACCTCTCAAGGGTCTTCGAAACCCGTAATCCGACATTTGGCGCGCTAGGTAGGGGTGCGTCGGAGCTTCTCTTCCGTCCATCGATTCACCACCGCTTCACTGCCTCCATGGCTGATGCTCCAAGAGATCTCATTGATCACTGGGTTGTTCGGCCAGCCCAGGCAGCAACAACTGACCAGGAAGATCTCCACTCCGCGCTGCTCACGGCCTGCGCGCCACCAGGCGCCGTTGGCCGTGGATGGAGTGGGCCGCCGTCATCCTCCCTCGCGCCGCGCCGCAACCACGCTGCTGTGTGATCTTCGAGCTATGCCACGGCGACGGCGCCGCACACTCGTCGGGAGCAGGCGAACATGCGAGCCGCGCTCATCGTGGCCCAGGAGCTGCTAAGATGCAGGCTGGCGGAAGGCGGCCGCGACACCCTGCTGGAACAGGTCACCGAGCTGCTGGACGCCGCGTGCCAGGGAGCAGCACCATTCTACGCCCTGCCTACATCACAGGCTGTGGCGGGGGCGCACACGCCCCCCCGCCATAACCACGCACCCCCTGGAGCTCCTGGGGGGCCTCTCGGCGTCACCCATCCTCCTCCAACCGCGCCGCCTTAGGGCGAGGCAGACCCGGGCGGCCTCCCCTGGGGTCGCGCCGGGGCGCCAGCCCGCGCCCCTCGGGACCTGGAGCTAGGCCCGAAGGTCAGCGGCATGAGGCACATAGGCAGAGGCTCGAGCGCAGTCAGCCCAGAGGCCTACGTACCAACCGCAATGGATCTGCGATACACGTGAAGGAAGGGCTCCATCCGGCTCCCCGCACTAGGCTGGGTGCTGGAAGCGCATGAAGCTGAAGCTCTCCACGAGCCGCCCAGAGCTTCACCAACGCCTTTGATGACGATAGTCACTGGGTACAGCCGATACATCAGGAGTGCAATTATGCTAACCATGAACCGCAGGTGAACCCAGCCGCAGCCGTTGCCAGGGCCCTCAGGGCGATGGCCCCGCCGCGCGTGGGAGGAGAGCCCTGGGGGTAACGTGAGGGGAGCCCAGGAGAGGGGCCTCCCCCGCGCCGCATGGATCAAGGCACATCATGGAGGTAGGTCCTCTGCCGGGGAAGGCGCCGGCGAGCCCTTTCCCCCCAAGGGGCCTACGATCGCCGAGGGTGCCGCCACGTTCTCCTTGCCCCTTAGTCTCGTCCTGGTTTCCGGACGCCCCAATGGTGGTCGGGGGTGGTGCAGTGCAGGCCCTCCTCAGGCGACATGAAGCAAGGCCCTATGCCTGTGAAGGTCTCTACTCGTGACACTCACGTAATAATGAGTGGGGCTGTACATGCCCCGCAGTCTCCTGAGTGCCGCCCTGGGGCCTCACAGGGAATCCCACCCACGTCCAAGTGGAAGCACCATGCTCCATGCTGGCCGTCGACACTGTCCCCCAATGACTATGCCCACATCCAGTGCAAGCACTTAGTTCCGCGCTGGTGAGAAGACCAAAAGACTAGCTAGGCGCCGGACGCGGCTATTTGCTTTTGCCCCTTTCTTTGTAACCCAATTTGCTGTCTCTTGGAAAGAATTTGAAATTTCGTGTGCTTATCAAAAGAAAAACAGGGGTAACTTTTCTTGACTCGTGTGGTTTTCTCTCTTTCTGGCTTCGTGTTTAAAAGCAAGGCTCGCACCTGCTGCCCCCCCTGCGAGCGCCACGCGAGCGGGTGCTGGGTGTGGTACGCGTGCTCCAAGCGTGTTTGGGCCAGCCCCGAAGATGCTAAGGCCCTTCCCGGGGGTCAGGAATACGGCCACTACGCGCATACCTTACCGTGACCCGGTAGCTGGCTCCTCGCGAGGCACCCTAGGGCAGGTCAGCAGGCTCCTCGGGAGGCCTAAAACCTCGCGAGCCCGCAGCATGCTCACCTCGGGAAAGAATGCTACTACGACATCAGGACCCGCTCGAGACCTGCAGAACCAAAGATAAGTCATGGTAATTACCCCACTCCGGAACCCGCAGGCTCGCTGGGGCGCACTCTGGGTCCTACTTCAAAACATTACATCATTCCATACATCACAAGCCCCCCTTTAAAAATGCTCTCACACCCCACAAGGCTATGTTTGGAGTTTCTTTTCATACAGGTCAAAGTAAAGAAGAAATGCAGGCCTAGTTGGATGCGCCGTCTCCATCATCTCCATCAGCGCTATCATCCCCCTCATCCTCGCCACCTATGCCGTCTCCGTCAGCTGCAATCACGACAGCATCATCCTCGGGAGCAAACTCCGCTACCAAGGCATCCACATTATCATCCACCCAACCGGCCAGGTTGTCCTAGACGACCACATGCACGGGAGCTATCATGGCGTCTAAGTCAAAGTGAGGATCACGGTTGAGGAGGTGGCTGAAGACGCGCGAGAACATGCGACCAAGAAGGCCCCGACTCCTCTCTTCAACAAGCTCGCGAGCCCTCACGGCCCGATCCTCCAGGCGGGTCACGACGTCGGTGAAGAAGCAGAGGTGGCTGGCGTAGTCGTCCTCGTGCAGGTGAGGGGCACTCTCATCACAAAAGGTGCCCAAGACTCGGTTGGCTCTGACTCTGAGGTCCTAGAGCATCAAGGCGTGCTCGTGCTGCATCGTCCGGCGGCGGTTCACTTCATCTGTGGTCTTCTCCGCAAGAGACGTGATGTCCCTGATCTGCTGCTAAAGAGAAGACAGATCAGTGCGAGCAGAGGCCAAGGCGGACTCGGAGGAGGTTAGAGCTTCCTTGGTGCCTCTCTCGCACTGCTCCGCAGATTCCAGCTTCGTCTTCAAGGTGGTGGTCCTGCCCTTAAGCTCGGCCTCCAGAAGCCCCAGCTTCAGGCGATATTCATCCGCAAGAGCCACACGAACCCCCGCCACCTTCTGATTGACCTCATGCTAAACCCTGGCCTCTCGGGAGGCAACGACATCCTCAACGGTGGCCACCTAGCACTCCCTCACCTCCAGTAGTTCAAGATCTAGGCTGCACTCCACAACATCCAGTGCCAGCTCCTCCTCGTGCTTCCGGGCCTCGACAGAAGGCACCTTGCCTGGTGACGTAGCCAGGGCGGCCCCGCATGCTTCAACCTGCCGCTCGAGGGCAGCGTTTGAGGCATGGAGTTCCCGCTCGTGCTCCTCAACTGCCTCGCGACGACGGTCGGCGGCTGTCGGTGTCAAAACCGGCGGATCTCGGGTAGGGGGTCCCGAACTGTGCGTCTAAGGCTAATGGTAACAGGAGACGGGGGACACAATGTTTACCCAGGTTTGGGCCCTCTCGATGGAGGCAATACCCTACTTCCTACTTGATTGATCTTGATGATATGAGTATTACAAGAGTTGATCTACCACGAGATCGTAGAGGCTAAATCCTAGAAGCTAGCCTATGATTATGATTGTTGTTGTCCTACGGACTAAACCCTCCGGTTTATATAGACACCGGAGGGGGCTAGGGTTACACAGAGTCGGTTACAGAGAAGGAGATCTATATATCCGAATTGCCAAGCTTGGATTCCACGCAAAGGAGAGTCCCACCCGGACACGGGACAAAGTCTTCAATCTTGTATCTTCATAGTCCAACAGTCCGGCCAAAGTACATAGTTCGGCTGTCCGAGGACCCCCTAATCCAGGACTCCCTTAGTTGCCCCTGAACCAGGCTTCAATTATGATGAGTCCAGCGTGCAGATTGTCTTCGACATTGCAAGGTGGGTTCCTTCTCCGAATACTCCATAGGAGATTTTGAACACAAGGATCGTGTCCGGCTCTGCAAAACAATTTCCACCTACCACCGTAGAGAGCACAATATTCCACAAATCTAATCTGCCGACAATTTTTCATAGCATGACATCACGCCGCGGCCTGGTCATTATACGAACCATTCTTTCCCAACCTGCTACTGCGCATATTGCGAGGCGGTTTTATCGGCACGTCTTGTCGAAGCAGAGATCATGTCCCCCTATCTCGGGATTCTCATCAATAAGGGTGTGGGTAACCCAACCGCGCCATCAACGTGGCGCTTGGGAAATAAGCGAGTTTACCGGGCAAGTGGGGAGGCACAGGATCCCTACTGCCTTTACAAGGAGATAAGGACTCCCCTTTTTCACCCACGCCTTCTTCTTCCTCCGCTCATCCATTCCCCTTCGCTCGAGCCCCAGCGCCCAAGTGTTCGTCTTCTCCGCCCACAAAGGCCTTCCGAAAATGTCCGGATCCGGAGCAGGAGGCAAGTGGATGGCCTCTACCGTCCGGGAGAAGGATGTCAAAAAGCTCCGGGGGGCCGGGTATCTGGCCAAGAAAATCAGCCAGCGTCTTCCGACGGCGGGACAGATCTTCCCTACTCCGAAACCCCACGAGAGGGTTGTATTCCTCCCTCATTTTGTCCGCGGGCTAGGGTTTCCCCTCCACCCATTCGTTCGCGGCATCATGTATTATTACGGGATAGATTTTCATGATCTATCCCCCAATTCCTTCCTCAACATCTCGACATTCATCATCGTGTGCGAGGCCTATCTCCGCACCTCACCACACTTCGGCTTATGGCTGAAGATCTTTAATGTGAAGCCCAAGGTAGTGAGCGGCGAGCACGCCGAGTGCGGAGGCGCGATGGTGAGAAAGATGCCCAACATCACATGTCCAACAGGTACTTTCAATGATTCCATCAAAGAGTGGCAGCAGTAGTGGTTTTACATCACTGAGCCACGCGGCACGGAATGTGCCGTTGCTCCTGAATTCCGATCCGGAGCCCCCCTGCGGCTTACGTCCTGGCCCAAGAAGGGCCTGAACTGGTCTTCGCCCGACGAGCTGTCGGTGCTCTAGACGCGCGTCAAGGATATGGAAGACAAGAATATCAAACTTGTCAATGTAGTCCAGGTGATGTTAGTTTGCTGGATCCTTCCTTGTCAACACCGGGCTTGCAATTTATGGGAATTCGACCCGGCCAAGCACTAGACCCTGCAAGAGCTCTTTGGCTCCTTGCACAAAGACATCTGGAAGGTGCTTTTCAGGTCCGGCAAATCATGGCCGGACTCAGCCGAGGACCGCGGGTATCAACTATCCCGCCCTGCAAGTTCGGTAAGTCATTATATGTTTTATTCGCATAACCCAAGGGAAATGCTTAATGTGTTTTCCACAACTCTCCTAGGGCTGGAAGAAGAAGGCGGGGCGGATCTACTGTCCGGCCCCACTGCCAGAAGAATCGGCCGGTCCACTTCTGACGAAGATGCTGGTCCCGGCGCCTTACAAGGCGCCGAAGAAGAAGGCCGAGAAGGAGGCCAAAAAGACCAGGGGCGGCCTCCGCCACCGTGGCGCCTCGGACACAATATCCTAAGACTCCAATGCTCGTTCTTCCTCCGAAGAGGAGGAGGAGGAGGAGGAAGATGAATCCCCAGCGGGGGGAAGAAAGAAAAGGACAGCATCCACATCCTTGGAGGCCGAGTCGCCTAAGAGGGGAAAAACTCCTCTTTCGGAGGAGTCCACCGCCGCCGCCGACAGCAGCCCGGAGTGGGATCCCAGGGCCCAGCCCCTGGTGAACTCATGAGTATATAAAATTCGAACACATTTACGCATCCGGACTCACTATGGCATGACTTTTTAATCATTGAGCCATACTTTTTGTAGTCCGGCGAGGTCCCACACCGAACGATCCTCATTAGAGGATTTATTGGGTTCGGATGCTATGGACAGTGAAACGCTCCCGAAGGCCCCTTCCCCAAAACACATGAACGACATCGAGGTATCGTCACAGAGGGACCCAGGCCAAGAAGGGGGAAAAGATCGTCAAGGCGGTACCAGAAGGTTAAACTTCCGGGGCCGGACCGGCGGGAGAAAAGGCTCCCATGGACGTCGACGGCGGGGGCTATCTCGAATTTGGCCGCCGGCCGGACACAATTCCGGAGACCGGTACGGCTCCAGAATCAAGTAGGTAGCCTCCCTCGACTGGATGGGGTGCACCTGTTCCGTTGGCAACCTCTATCCAACCAGAGGTGCCGAATACTTTATTGGCGGTGCTGAAGAGCGCCTCCATCGTTGAAGAACACCGTGCCCTTATGGGACGGTGATTGAGAAGATTCAGTCTGCTGAGAGTGGATTGAATGAAGCTTGCATCGGCCTTATAAGAGGCTTTGAGGTATGTTTTATGAGGTTTCGAAGAGTGTCATAATATAGATAGTAGCCCCTGATACACTGTTCAGTGAAAGAAAGAACCGGAAAAAGATCAAATTTATGTTCGCAGGAGACTCACTTGATGGCATCTATCTCTCTTATTTTATAATCAGGCGTCTGTAGCGACTGCTGCCTCTCATACTGCAGAAGTCTCCGGACTGAATCAAAGTCTGGAGCGGGCCAAAGAAGAACTTGACTAGTTGAAAAGGCAGTTGGAGGATAAACAAGGTATGCACAAACCTTGCTCGCGTTTAGTGCGAACGAGTTTTTAGTATGATAAAAATATGTTTCATGATTTGCTCTAGAGGCGATGACCGAAGTCGAGGCTCTTAAGAAGGTTGTGGCCGAGGCTGAGAAAAAGGCAGCCGCAGAGCAGGCTCTTCATGAGAAGCACGAGGCCAGGGTTATTGAAGCTGAGCAAGAGCTTCAAGAGGCCATGAAGAAATGCGAGGCCTTGGAGCAGAGTTTAACGGAGAAAGAATTCGAACTCACCAAAGCTCATCAGGCCGCACGCGATGCCCGGGGGGAAACCCAAGGCACCCTGCAGGAGATCCAAGAGGCGAGGAAGATCGCAGCGGATAAGGCTTTTTCCATGTAAAGCAAGTATTTGAGGAGAAAATCATGTTTCTAATTTTGAGTTCGGATTTCTCCAGGGGTATTTGCGGAGCTGCCACGCAGCATATCTGATGCCGCCCAATTCTATAGAGCCGAAGAAAGGAACACTGCAGATAAGCTCTTCTGGTCGCAGTATTTGGCACCGAATTATCCGGTGCCTTTTGCCGATCAACTGAAACAGCTGATCGAACTGCATAAGGCGGCCGAGCTAGCCATGAAGGATTTAATTATCTGGTTATGGCCCATCGAGCCGATTCCAAGCAGCTACTTCGGGCTCGTGAAGCGGCTTGTGAGTGCCTGCCCTCGACTTGACGTCATCATCGGTCGGTCTGTATGGAGGGCGCGCGAATGGCCTTCGCCCATGCAAAGGTGCACTGGGGGAAGATGGATGCTGAAAAGCTGATGACCAAGGGACCGCCGGAGGGGAAGGAGCACCGCAAGCCTGAGTTATATTATGATAGTGTCCTGAAAGGATCCCGCCTTGCGGCAGAGCAATGTACCAAGGATAATATATTTCCATGAATAAAATCATGTTGTCCTTTGTAATGTTAAACAAGGTCGTTTCTATTATTGATTGCCTGTTATTTGAAAAAAATCCTCCTGCGCGGCTGTTTTATATATTAATGCTGAGAGTTGGCCAACCGTCGGCTTCTGCCCCCACGTGGGAAGAACAGGGGTGTTTGGGATAAACCTGAGCACTCTTTATCCCAGTTTTGGGTCCTTGAAGGAGGTGTTCCGCACAATGAACCAGGCAATCGGACTATAAGGCTTTATCACTCTCACTTAGCCATAGGAGCTTGACAAAAGGAAGGTAGGCGCAGCCCCTGGTGTTTGGAAGACCGCACGAGGGGCTCTATAAGCACCTGATCGGGAGAAAAGCCAATCCATCGCACGCTGCATTAGTTATCGCATAATGCGGAAGAAATCCTTAAAGATTTTACAACCTCTCAAACAGCTGACCAGCTCTTGCCATATCATGACAGTCAGTTTTCTGTTTTCTCTACCGAGGCGCTCGTTCGGAAGAACCGGGACACAATCGCAGTAGTTCTCCCTGTGCCGCCTTAGCCGATATAGCGGAACATAAGGCAGCAAAACATGGGAGCCGGGCAAACCCAACTATTGACCCAAGACATGATTCGGAGCTGATGCATATAATGCTATAAGTTCAGGGTGCCAAACGACCGTGAAGGTTTTCAGACTTTATTGCCGTATTATGGGTACAATAAAGCCCCTGGCATATTAAGGCATATCGCGGTGTACATATGCCATTTGACAAAAGAGTTTCAATAAGAAATAACAGCAGATAAGCGTCATATAAAGCCACATGTTGTATTTGAATAGTACGACAATGCGTATGAGTACAGGTAATGTGATAAAAAGAAATATGAGTGCGGAACCTACTGAGACCAGGCGGGAGGAAACTGTGTGCGGATCCGGAGTGTAGTCGGATGGTCGTCGAGGGGAATATCTAAGGGTTCCCTTGTGCGTTCAAGCTGTTTCCGTGTCGCCAGTCCTGGCCTATGCAAAGGTGAACCTCCAAAGAAAATGCAAGAAATGTTTGTGTGCCACAGAGCGGTTGAGCCGCAGTGTGTGGCTTGTCCTAGCTTTTGCGGGAGTGTTTTAACTGAGCTCCGGACGAGCCGGGCTATCCTGCCGTGAAGTAGTTCGGACTCCTTTGGCGGTGTCCAGGAGCTTGGCCATCGACTCGAGGTTCGATTGAAAGATGCCACTTGTTGCTTCTGCTGTTAAAGCGGCGGTATACTCTTCGGCATTGAGGGGGAGTTCGGCCTTGCCATTAACCGTGATGATGCCACGCAGACCGGGCATCTTGAGCTTACGGTAGGCATAATGTGGCACCACGTTGAATCGAGTGAACGCGGTTCGTCCGAGCAGTGCCTGATAATCATTGCGAAAGGGGACGATGTCGAAGATTAACTCTTCGGTACGGTAATTGTCCGGTGATCCGAAGACTACCTCGAGAGCGATGGAGCTTGTACAACGGTGCTCCACACCTGTTATAATACCTTTAAAGGTGGTTTGAGTGGGCTTGATTATCAAAAGATCAATACCCATCTTGCGCACTGTGTCTTGATACAACAGATTTAGACTGCTGCCTCCATCCATAAGGACTCGTGTGAGGTGGAACCCGTCAATTATTGGGTCGAGGACTAGTGCGGCTGAATTGCCCTGATTGGTATTAGCCGAATGATTTGTGCGGTCGAAGGTGATCGGCCATAGTTTATATTGTGAGGCGACTGGTTCCGTTAAGTCGACATCCCTAAGAGTGCACATCCGTTCCAGCTTGGGAATGTGGGTGGTGTTTATCATGTTCACCGTTTTGATTTGCGGGGGAAATTTCTTTTGCCCTCCTATATTCGATGATCGGGGCTCCTCGTCGTCATCATTGCTTTGAGACTCCTTCTTCTTGTTTTCGGCACCTGACCTGCCAGCTTGTTTGAAGACCGAGCATTCTCTGTTGGTATGATTGGCTGGTGTTCCTGGGGTGCCATGAATTTGGCATGGACGGTCGAGTATGCGGTCCAGACTGGACGGGCACATATTGTTCTTTTTGAATGGCTTTTTCCACTAACCGGACTTAGAGCCACTGAATCCGGCATTGACGGTCGTGTCTTCAGCGTTATTGCCGTTATTGCGATGCTTGTGTTTGTTGCGTCGGGGCTTGTCGTTGCTATCTCTGGCCTTTGATGTGCCAGGATTGCTTGCTGTTCTGTTGCTACGAGCCAACCAGCTATCCTCGCCCGCACAAAAGTGGGTCATGAGTGTCGTGAGGGATGCCATGGACTTTGGTTTTTCTTGGCCAAGATGTCGGGCAAGCCACTCGTCATGGATGTTATGCTTAAAGGCCGCCAGGGTTTTGGCATCCGGACAGTCGACAATTTGGTTCTTTTTAGTTAGGAACCGAGTCCAGAATTTCCTGGCTGACTCTCCGGGCTGTTGGGTTATGTGACTTAAATCATCAGCATCCGGTGGTCGCACATAAGTGCCCTGGAAGTTATACAGGAATGCGTCTGCCAGGTTCTCCCAACTTCCAATGGAGTTTGCCGGCAAACTATTCAGCCAATGCCGGGCCGATCCCTTGAGTTTTAGTGGGAGGTATTTGATGGCATGTAGATCGTCCCCGCGGGCCATGTGAATGTGGAGAAAGAAATCTTCAATCCATACCGCGGGGTCTGTTGTACCATCGTATGATTCAATATTCACGGGTTTAAACCCTTCTGGGAGTTCATGATCCATTACTTCATCAGTGAAGCATAGGGGGTGTGCGGCGCCTCTATGCCGGGCTACATCATGACGTAGTTCAAATGAGTTTGGTCTGCTGTATTTGGCCCGGCCGGATTTGTTCAAGATCGATCTACGGATCACGGGGGCGTGCCCCAACGCGTGACGATGACCGTCATGCCGGATATACTAAACTGATCTGCTTTGTTTTCTAGTTTATCTCGTAGGTCATGCGTGTAGCCCCGGGCCTTCATGTTTTTGCTTGCTTGGCGCCGGGGTGCGGGCTAGACTTCAGGCTGATACGCCGCTTTGTCTCGGCCACGAGGTGGCCGGTCAGCCGCATCATGCGCTGGTAGTGTAGGCTTTAATGCCTCCTCTTTGAGTTGAGGTAGCAACCTGTGCTTTGGGTAACTTTTGGTAGGGCGCTCGAGTCCGTATTCCTCGGCCGCCAGGACCTCAGCCCATCTGTCAGTTAGCAGATCTTGATCAGCTTGAAGCTGCTGCTGCTTTTTCTTCAGGCTTTTTGCAGTGGCAATAAGCCGACGCTTGAAGCGCTCCTTCTCTACGGGATCCTCCGGCACGATGAATTCTTCGTCGCCGAGGCTCACCTCGTCTTCGGAGAGGGGCATGTAATTGTTGTCCTCTGATTCTCCGTCCATTGCCTGTTCCTTAGGGATAACTTGCCCATCCTCCCGTTCGACCTGCTCGAAGCCTGGCTCGGCGGGATTGTTTTCGTCCTCGGCATTATCCGGAGCGTTATTGTCTTCTGTGCCGGTATTGCTATTTTTGCTGTGACGAGGCTTAGAGTGGCGCCGATGACACCGGTGCTTAGATTGCTTTTCAAGGGGATTATCCTCCGTTGCCTCATCGCCATGGCTTTCTTTGGGTGTGTCCACCATATATATTTATCATATGATGAGGTGGCTGTCCAGCGCCCTGTGGGCGGTGGTTCATGTTCCTTTCCAGCATCATCGTCCATACCGTCGATGTCTTCGGAGTCGAAATCAAGCATGTCAGTTAAGTCGTTGACAGTGGCTATTAAGTGGGTGGTGGGTGGGGAACGAATTTCTTCGTCGTTCGCTTCCCACTCCAGCCGGACATAGTTCAGCCAAGAGTCTCCTGACAAGGAGAGAGACCTCAATGAATTTAGCACGTCACCCAAGGGCGAGTGCTGAAGATATCCGCGGAGGTAAACTCCATGATCGGTGCCCAATCAGATTCGATAGGCACGGACACACGGTTTGGAGCCTATGGCTGGAGATGAGTCTGAGGGTCTGATGACACAGGCCTCATAGGAGGTGAAGTCTGTGTTCGGCTCTATCGCTGCTGAGTGTGCGGCCTCCGTGGCAGGGTCCATCAACCCGTCCTCGGATGGCTTGATCTGTTCCGGATTGAGGGCCGGGGCAGCCACATGTGTGATCTCCCGAACACCGTCCGATGGCAGATCTAAGTCATGCTCGTCGTGACTGTTCGGCGCACCTGACATGGGCTCGAATCCGTCGAAGATCAAGTCTCCGCGGATGTCGGCGGTGTGGTTCAAGCTTCCAAACCTGTCCTGATGACCGGGGGCATAGCTATCGATCTGCTCCAGATGGCCAAGCAAGCTGGCCCGCAGTGTGAAGCCGTCGAATGTGAAGATCTGTCCGGGGAGGAAAACCTCACCCTAGATCACATCGTTGTAGATGATTGAAGGAACCATCAAGCCTTACGGTGATGACACAGTGGAACTCTCAATGAAAGCACCAATGTCGGTGTCAAAACCGGCGGATCTCGGGTAGGGGGGTCCTGAACTATGCGTCTAAGGCTAATGGTAACAGGAGGCGGGGGACACAATGTTTACCCAGGTTCGGGCCTCTCGATGGAGGTAATACCCTACTTCCTACTTGATTGATCTTGATGATATGAGTATTATAAGAGTTGATCTACCACGAGATCATAGAGGCTAAACCCTAGAAGCTAGCCTATGATTATGATTGTTGTTGTCCTACGGACTAAACCCTCCGATTTATATATACACCCGAGGGGGCTAGGGTTACACAGAGTTGGTTACAAGGAAGGAGATCTACATATCCGAATTTCCAAGCTTGCCTTCCACGCAAAGGGGAGTCCCACCCGGACACGGGACGAAGTCTTCAATCTTGTATCTTCATAGTCCAACAGTCCGGCCAAAGTACATAGTCCGGTTGTCCGAGGACCCCCTAATCCAGGACTCCCTCAACGGCCCTGGCTTCCTCCTGAGCCCGAGCGCAAGCTGCGCAGGAAATTGCAAGGGATGCCTCGGCGCTGGCGCTTGCTTGCTCATGCTGAAGGCGCCCAAGGTTAATGGCAACCTTCAGTCGGTGCCATTCGCGCGCCAGGCGGAGATTCTCCGTCTCCAGGCGGGCGTCGACGTCAGCAAGCTCTCCTCCAAGTTGAAGTAGCACGCACATTGCCTGGCCAAGAAGCTCGTGGCGAACAGTGCTGCGCCCACGTGCGAACTCCAGCGCGCGACCAGGCCCTCCCTCCGTGCCGGGGGCTGACGGAGGGGCGTGGAGCGTCTCACATGCCTCCTGCTGGGGGCTTGGAGGTGCGGTGCTGCTGCTTGAAGACGGGGCCAACACCGAGGGTGCCCAACCATCGGAGGTGGTTAACGGATGGGCCCTTGGCATGCCTCTCGCACCCCAGGTCAGGCCGTAAAGCAAGAATGATGGAAGCTCCAGGCTGCCCCCGCCGGCGGCGCGTCAGCCACTTGTGTTGTCCCCTTGCCTCGCGCAAGAGTCGGGCACGGGGGGCTCGGAGTCAAGAGCAGGCCTGGGCCCCCCGGAAAACGCCTCTCCTGAGGTCCCGTCGCCGCAGCCAAAGGGATCCTCCGGAGCCTTAGTTAGGGAAAGACACGACACGCAAGAAATCACTTGAATAAGGTACTTACTTGTACATGACTATGTACTTCCTCTGCTTCAGCGGCCGGTAGGCGTCACCATTGCAGGTCAGAGACCCTTTCCTCTTGCGGAGTGCTTCAAGATTCAAGCGAAGCCGGTCGGGCTTAGAGGAGCGATCCTCAGCAGCTGGAGCGCTCGGCAGGGCTCCCCGGGCGGCAGCCTCAGGGGCACCAGGAGGTACGTGTTGGGGAATGCGGTAATTTCAAAAAATTTCCTACGATCACGCAAGATCTATCTATGTGATGCATGAGAAGGGAGAGTGTGTCCACATACCCTCGTAGACCGAAAGCGGAAGCGTTATGACAACATGGTTGATGTAGTCGTACGCCTTCATGATCCGGCCGATCTTAGCACCGAACATACGTCACCTCCGCGATCAGCACACATTCAGCTCGGGGACGTCCCTCGTACTCTTGATCCAGTTGAGGCCGAGGGAGAGTTTCGTCAGCACGACGGTGTGGTGATGGTGATGATGAAGTTACCGACACAGGGCTTCGCCTAAGCACTACAACGATATGACCGAGGTGTGTAACTTGGAGGGGGGCACCGCACGGCTAAACAATGTCAACTTGTGTGTCTATGGGGTGCCCCTCCCCCGTATATAAAGGAGTGGAGGATGGGGAGGGCCGGCCCTCTATGGCTCGCCCTGGAGGAGTCCTACTCACACTGGGAGTAGGATTCCCCCTTCCCTAGTTGCATAATCCCATAGTCTGAGGAACTTGTATAAGTCATGAAGAAAGCAGTAGCAATGAAACTAACACGATCATAATGCTAAGCTAATGGATGGGTCATGTCCATCACATCATTCTCCTAATGATGTGATCCCATTCATCAAATGACAACACATGTCTATGGTTAGGAAACATAACCATCTTTGATTAACGAGCTAGTCAAGTAGAGGCATACTAGGGACTATAGGTTTTGTCTATGCATTCACACATGTACTAAGTTTCCGGTTAATACAATTCTAGCATGAATAATAAACATTTATCATGAATTAAGGAAAAAAATAATAACTTTATTATTGCCTCTAGGGCATATTTCCTTCAGCACTTGCCCCTCAGCCACCGCCTCGGGACCGCTCCCCCGAGCCTCAGTGGTGCTCGCCTCAAGGGCATCGGGTCGCGCCAGCCCCCCGGTGGCCCCTTCCGGGGCCCGCACTAGGACCTTAAGAGCATCGACCTCTTGGGCCATCGGTGGTGCCTGACCCTCGGGGGTCCTTGCAGTGGCATCCGGTGGCGTGCGCCTCCCCCCGCTTCCACATTCGGGGCACGTGCCACTGGGTCGAGAAGCAAGGGAGCTACGAGGATAGGATTCTCATGAGGCCCTTCAAGGCCTACCGGGCACAACCCCCACTCGTCGAAAGGGGGCATCTACTTCATGAAGTCCACCTTGTTTGAGCACTGGTACAGGAGGCAGCCCTCCCCCGGAAGTGCGGCGGGTTCTAGGTCGTCCGTCAAAAGCTCGAGCACCTTGCACGGTGTCTTGGAAGGAAGCACGGGCAATTGGAGCCTCATGGAGTCCTTGCGCCGGTGAAGGACCACATTGGGCGGGAATGACGCTGGAGCGGGCGATGCACCACTGGATGAATTCCTGCACTACCATCGGCGCCGTCACACCGAGCTTCTTCAGCCTGGTCAACCGAGTCCAGACACGGGCAAGCCGACGGTCGACAAGCTTCACATGCCGCCAACCGGAGCTGGGCACCGCTAGCGCTCGAGGGGTGAAAAGTAGGGGGCTGCATGCGCCAGCGTCTACTGCTTCCAGAACCCCTCCGCATCTGGCGATAGCTCAAAGTCAATCCCTGAGCCAACCATCACCGCAACAGCCTGGAAGGTCACACACCCCGAGCACTGGCGGGCGTCGACCATACGATGGAAGAAGAAATGGCGAAACAAGGCTACGGAAGGAGCGATGCCGACCATGCTTCGCAAAGGAAAGCGAAGATGGCAAGTGGGATGATGGAGCGGGGATCCAGGTGCAGCATATGGATCTGGTAGTGCGAGATTATGACATTGAAGAAAGGGGAGAAAGGAGGAATCAGCCCCGCGAAGAGGGCGTGAAGATGGATAGGAATCTTGGTGGCATTCATGTCACCCATGGACCAAGATGCAGGCTAGGCAATCATCACCTTCCACTCATTGGAATCGGCGACAAGAGCTAGGCAGGCCTTGGCCAGCCCCTCTCGGTTGATCACCGTCGACCGCTCGAGAGCAGGCTCCAAGACCGGCGGGGATTCGGCCGGAGCATGGTACTTCCCCTTCTTCTTCCTCTGCTGCGGGGCCATGGCAGAAGCAAGGAGGGGGAAAGCGCTGACGCCGGGTCCGCGAGAAGGATTGCGAGTGGGGGAGAGAAGGAGCCAAGGCCAAGCGCGACAATCAATGGGGGCAGACTGCACTAGCAACGGGCGGCTGCCAGGCCTAGGGGATTTCAAAGTGGCATGGGGAAGTGGAGACGCCCACGTCCCATCAATCGCCACGCACCAACCAAGGCCGCTGGCGGTTAGGGGTCCGAGCGCGCCTTGAGCCCGGGGGCTACTGTCGGCGTTCTGGATACGGGGGTACCCAGACTTGCCTGCCTATGGCCCGTGGCGTGGCTCCATCGGCGCCCTGGTATGGCCCAGTTTCGACATCAACAACTCAAGACCCTCGCGAGGCGGACGACACCAAGACCTCCAAGGGGACCAGCCACCTCAAGCCGGCTCCTGAGGATCAGAGATTTCTATGCAAGGCTCACCTCGCAAGGTTCAGATGACGTGAGCCATGACGACCAAGGACAGGCGGGCACCAGGCGGGCACCAGCGGGCGCAGTGTGCCAGTTTCCTCTTTGGTGCAAAGGAGGCAAGCAACAGGTGCAGAGTCCCGAGGAAGCAACCAAAGGTTTCCATTCTTGTGCAACAAGACCAAGACCGCTAGGACGGCGGGACAGAGGTCATCGCCGAGCCCACTGCAGCATCACGACCAGAGGCTTTTGCAGGCAAAGACCTCTTTAGTCAGGATAAGATATACTTGCCGTCTCCCTTCAAATTTGGCCGTTGTGGGATCCCTTACCGCCTCCATTCGGGAAGAGGACCAAGGCCACTATAAATAGGACCTAGCCACCATTAAGGAGGGGGATCAGATCCATTCCACCCTCACTAGCTCACCAGCTCACTTGAGCCCAAGAACACGCCTCCTGAGGTTGTTCTCCATTGTACTAGTTCTTCCTCAGCCCCTCGAGGAAAATCCATCACAAAGCAGGAGTAGGGTTTTACACCGCAAGGTGGCCCGAACCAGGGTAAACTGCTGTGTCATGTTTCCTTCGAGCTCGACGCGTTAGGCTGTGAGATTAGTGAGTCGACAGACCAGGGAGAGAGATCTTTGCATGTACCCCAGAGTTCGAACCTCTCAAGGGTTTGCGGAACCCATAATCTAACAATCTCATGAACTTCAGATGGTTCTTTGTGATACAGAACTTCCAGTGCCTCGACAATTTTTGACAGTACTGAGGTGTTCAAAATGTTTCTGTAACACATGATCTATGCAAGATAGCATAATACTTTTCATAATACTAAAATCGTTCTTGCTAGATATAAACACATTGATGACATCTTGGGACGCTCCTGGCGCCTAGAAATCACCAAGTGGTTGATCCAGCACATAGCACTTTCGAGAACACATCTCAGAGTGTGGCCCAATCCTCATAGTTTCCACCATTTATAGTTAACTTATGTTTCTCAAACAGAGGTGTTAAATTGAAACTATCACGAGCCATGGATATACAACAATGAACACAATTCACTTTGATATAGTTCATAATTAATATGCACTAGTGTTTAAACAAATTTTAGTATAAAGTGCACTCCCACTCAAATCAATATCTCTCATAATTGAAAGTGAGTGATTCAAGATCCTGATCTTATTCCCAGCTATTGATGTGGACATCACTCATGATGATAATTTTGACCGGTAGGCAAACTTTGCCGATCATATCTCCATATGACTTTTTTTCATCTTTCGATGCTTCGTGCTCCGAGCTCAAAATGATTCTGCCAGACTTCAAGTCATTCGAGTGTTATCCGCATACATGGTATGACCATCGACATGTCTTACACACATCACAATCCATTTGTACTCATGTGGACATGACATACTCCGAAATGCTACGTGTCATGTACGATAGCAACACTGTAAAGAACACCTTTTAACTTGATATTTACTATGAGAGATCACCCTAATAATTGAGTATTGCACAATCAAAGGGTGCAAAAAACAAAGTGATAAACATCTCAGATAATTAATAAAAGCATGATATGATATAGCCCTGGGAGCCAGTAACATCTCCATGATCCTCCAAGGTCTTCATGAAAATTTCTCCGAAAACGGTGTCGTGGTAACAATTTTGGAATTTGTCTTCGTGGCAACAATTTTGTTCTCCTATGCTTGGTGAAGCTCTGGGTCTCCGTGTAACCTATAGGCTATCTCTACATCTATTACATTAAAGTGGCAATCTCGTGGCTCCAGCCATCATGACGTGAGGCGCAAGCCACTTAACGTTATAACATCTAACCATCTCATACATAAACTCATTATCATGACGAAGGCTAGACCACATCATATGCAAACCTGCAAAACCAAGTTAGACATCCTCTAATTGGTTGGGCAAATTTTATTTACATGGCTTCTAGGGTTTCTAGATAACACTAGCTACTTATGTCCACCATCAAGGCGATAATTCTTGTTGCTAGATTAACTTTCAGGGTGTGTAAGGGAAGAGACTTATTTAAACATCTCTAGCCCCACACTAAACTTCATCAATACATGTGACCCCCTAGAAGATGGAACATATGAATTGCCCTCTTGTGTTTGTGACAATTCGCTATTCTTGACTACGATGAAGCCCAAAGAACTATTAGAAGATCACCGACAACCAGAGCCAATCGATTATCAGAACTTTGTGAAAAGCTACATCATCAATGAACTAGACCAAAGCAACACTTGAGGAAATCATAGCAAGAACTTAACATCCACATGTGATCTAGATCAAAACCTGCATCTACTCATAGAACCACTCATGATGCCACTGTTGGGAAATAT
Organism: Triticum aestivum; assembly: GCF_018294505.1. Classification (NCBI taxonomy): domain Eukaryota; kingdom Viridiplantae; phylum Streptophyta; class Magnoliopsida; order Poales; family Poaceae; genus Triticum; species Triticum aestivum. The sequence goes on along the minus strand of NC_057804.1, from coordinate 444,123,331 downwards.
AGCAGATTATGATCACCCAAAAATAATATGAAGATGCATTAATGGTTTGGATTCTATGACGCCCCCGATTCAATCGTACACTAATCATACAGCAAATGTGTATGATCAAGATCAGAGACTCATGGGAAAATATCACAACACAACACTGGACACAAATAGAAATAATACAAGCTTTATATTACAAGCCAGGGGCCTCGAGGGCTCGAATACAGAAGCTCGGAACACAAGAGGGCCAGCGAAAGCAACAATATCTGAGTACAGACATAAGGTTAAACAAGGATGCCTTAAGAAGGCTAGCATAAAAGCAACAACGATCAAAGAGTTAAGGCCTCCTGACTGGGACCTCCTAACTACTCCTGGTCTTCGGTGATCTCCACGTAGAAGTAGACTCTGTCGGGGAGTAGTAGACGTCGGTGGTGGCATCTGACTCCTGGGATCCACCATCTGATTGCAACAACCAGGTATAGGGGAAAAGAGGTAGCAAAGCAACCGTGAGTACCCATCCAAAGTACTCGCAAGACTTACATTAGATCTATACTAACTATTCATCAGTATCAAATGGAAGGGTTGTATCTATGGACTGAACTGCAGAATGTCAGAATAGAGGGGAAGGCCTAGCCTATCAACGACTAGCATCTTCAAGCATCTTGCAGCATTTAGAAGAGTACATGATAGCAATTTATAATTAACAAGGATGTTGTAGAATTAATGCCCAGAGATCCTTCCTCGACTCCTTGCAAGAAAGCAATCCCAAAGCCATCATATCCATCACATATATCAAGTAACCATTTCTAGTTGTAATAGATCAGGATACAAGTCAGAGCGTACGTTACCGTGGGCACAACTATTCGAATAGAAAACTTCCCTGCTGGGGTGCACCACATTACCCAACATGTTTGATTACTCTGGCCGGACACACTTTCCTGGGTCCATGCCCAGCCTCGAAAGGTCAACATGTCGCAGCCCTACCCAGGCTGAGCAGAGAGGTCTTCGCCGGTCAACATCCTAAGCACTCCGGGGTTTTGGGCCCATCGCCCGTTGCACTCTGGGTCATTGTGCGACGAGCCTGGACGAGCACCACCTCATCCTAGATGGCACTGGCCCGACAAGCCCACAATGCTGAACTGGTGAAAGTGCAAGTAATCCCCATGGTTTTGATAATTCATAACAACATATAACTCATTGAACTAATATCCATTCAAGTTAAACATTTCAGAAAGTTCAATGATTGGCATGTCATGGACTATAGATGTGGACCCCTCAAAATGCTAAGGACAAAGATTGGCAAAAGCTCAAGACTCTTTATTTCTATTTTAGTGATCCAATACCACATTAAGTCCATAGGAAAATCCAATACTATTCAATGGGTATGAGGTGTTGCTTAATGGTCTACTTGCTCAAAGTGCTTAGTGATATGCTCCAAAGCCCTCAACCATTTTCTCAATTCCAAATATGTCCAGAACCTAAAGTCAAACTCGGCCCCACCGATTTGATCTATCCGGGGCCACCGGGTTCCTTTGACATAGCCACTGCTAGAAACCCCAATCATTTCGGTCTCACCGATAGGGATCTCGGTCTCACCGATATGGCAATGCAACTTTCTGTTTCCCTTTGTAACGTTTCGGTCTTACTGAAACGAGCAATCGGTCCCACTGAGTTCGCAAAGCAAACTCTCTGTTCCCCTTCGTAATGTTTCAGTCTTATCAAAATGAGCGATCGGTCCCACCAAGTTTGCCTGACCAACTCTCTATTTGCTCATTGCTGAAATCGGTCTCACCGAGTTCTTGCAATCGGTCATACCGAGATGAGGATTTGCCCTAACCCTAGCACATCGATCCCACCGAGTTGATGATGTCGGTCCCATCGAGAATCCTAATGTTCACATTTTGAAATAAATTAGTCTCACCGAGTTCTCCTATTCGGTCTGACCGAGTTGGGTCAAATGTGTGTAACGGTTAGATTTTGTGTGGAGGCTATATATACCCCTCCACCCCCTTCTCTATTCAAGAGAGAGCCATCAGAACGTGCCCACACTTCCACTAATCATTTTCTTAGAGAGAACCACCTACTCATGTGTTGAGACCAAGACATTCCAATCCAAACACAAGAAATCTGATCTCTAGCCTTCCCCAAGTTGCTTTCCACTCAAATCATCTTTCCACCATAGCCAAATCTGTGAGAGAGAGTTGAGTGTTGGGGAGACTATCATTTGAGGCACAAGAGCAAGGAGTTCATCATCAACACACTATCTATTACCTTTTGGAGAGTGGTGTCTTCTAGATTGGTTAGGTGTCACTTGGGAGCCTCCGTCAAGATTGTGGAGTTGAACCAAGGAGTTTGTAAGGGCAAGGAGATCGCCTACTTCGTAAAGATCTACCCAAGTGAGGCAAGTCCTTCGTGGGCGATGGCCATGCTGGGATAGACAAGGTTGCTTCTCCGTGGACCCTTCATGGGTGGAGACCTCCGTGGACTCGCACAACCGTTACCCTTCGTGGGTTGAAGTCTCCATCAACGTGGATGTACGATAGCACCACCTATCAGAACCACACCAAAAATCTCTGTTTCTACATTTCATTTGCTCTCTCCAGACCCTTCCCTTTACCTTCATATGAAATGTTTTACTTTTCGCTGCTACACTCTTAGAATTGCATGTGTAGGTTGATTGCTTGACTTGTGCTAAGTTGCTAAAATCTGCTAAGACTTAAATTGGGAAAAGGCTAGATTTTTATTTGGTCAAGTAGTCTAATCACCCCCCTCTAGACCTACTTTCGATCCTATAAGTGGTATAAGAGCTTTGGTCTCCATTTGCCTTGATTTCCATAGCTTTGGCGATCATAGCCTTGGTTTCACAACCTAGGAGAGTATGGCGTCTAGTGAGGGAAATTACCACCGTAGAGGTCCTTACTTTGATGGTACTAATTTTTCTAGTTGGAAGCATAAGATGAAAATGCATATTCTTGGACATAACCCTCCATTTGGGCTATTGTGTGTATTGGTTTGCAAGGTGAGTTATTCGAAGATGGAAGAGAACCAAATCATGAAGCGACCGCAAAAGAATTGAAGATGTTGCAATACAATGCTCAAGATTGCGATATCCTCTTCAACGGATTGTGCCCCAAAGAATTCAACAAAATCAGACGCCTAATGCAAAGGAAATTTGGGACACTTTGGTTGATATGCACGACGGAACCGAGTCCGTCAAGGAATCCAAATTGGATGTGCTTCAAAGTCAACTTGACAACTTCAAGATGAAGGATGGTGAAGGAGTCGCTAAAATGTATTCTAGGCTTGCTCTCATCACAAATGAGATTGCCGGCTTAGGAAGTGAAGAGTGACCAACAAATTCATCATCAAGAAGATCCTAAGAGCCTTGGATGCAAAATATGATACTGTGTGCACCTTGATCCAAATGATGCCCAATGACAAAGATCTCAAGCCAACAGAAGTCATTGGTAGAATTGTTGTTCATGAGATGTCACTTAAGGATAAAGAAGAGCTTCACAACATGTCTAGTGGTGCTTTCAAAGCTTCATGTGATGCCCCTACAATATCAAGTGAGAAACAAGCCTTCAATGAAGAATTGAGCCTAATGGTGAAGAACTTCAACAAGTTATACAAGAGTAGAAACAAAGAGAGAAGTTCCAAGTCAAGGTCCTACAATGACGAAAGATCTTCTAGTCGTGATCGCAATTTCTACAATTGTGGAAGACCCGGACACTACTATAGTGAGTGCACGGCTCCCTAAAAAAGAAGAGAAGACTCACCTAAAAGGAGAAGTAAAAGATAGGAATCACCACCAAGAGAGAGAGAAGGAGCAGAGATGATCGTTATGAACGAAGACCCTCTCGCAGAAGCAAGGATTCAGAAAGGAAGGACAAGTCATCAAAGAGCGTTTACTCTTGTCTACTTACACGCCACAAGTAAAATCTAGCAACAAGAGCAAGAAAGATTCTTCTTCTAGTAGTAACAATAATCATGTTAAATCCAATATTGTTGCTTCTAGTAGTTTTATTGATTCCACTAATGATTCTCTTAGCCAAGTTACACGTGAGCAAGAAAATAGCTTATTGAAGGGAATTATAGAGAAAGGTGTTTACAAGAGCCTTGCTGGAAGTAAGAAATTTGAGGAAATTGTACGCAAGCAAGGAAGGCACCGGAATAATTAGGGTGTTGGTTTTGAACGCAAGTTTAATGCCAACGGAGTTGAGTGGGAAGAAGATCAATACCCCAAGACGAAGTTTGTTCCTCAACAAGAGAAGTATGACCCCACTTCTTTCAAGGGAACACACGCTCAAGATGATCTTCCACCACAAGACCACAAGCTAAAAGGCAAGGACAAGCTTCAAGAAGAGATTGATTCATTTGAAGAAGATCCAAAGGCCTTGGTTAAGTGGGTTCCCAAGACTACATCAAGTTCTACTTCATCAAGTACGACTACAACTCCAAGGATTCCCATCAAATTGATGTGTGTCACAAAGAAGAAGAACTAGAGAGTTCTTGAGGGCGACTCCGCCAACATACTTCACTGATATTTGTTTTGGCAAGGACAAGTGCAATCAACTTTCACATCTTGCACTAGTTCAAGGAGTCACAAACCCTCTTGTTGGTAAGACAAGGGACAAGGTAACCTAATGCTTTCATGGACAACATCATATGTGTATTTCACTCTATGTCTATGGATATCCGTGTATGTTCCTTGTGGGACTAACCCATGTAGGTATTGAAAGTGCAACTCACTCCAATGGATTGCTCCAAATGGTCTACATCGACATTGAGCATCTACATCTTCAACACCTACGTGAAGTCATCATTGACAAAACCCAAGGTTAGTTCATCCCTCTTAGGGGGGATATCACATCTAGGGGGAGCTTTGCTCTAAGAATTGAGCTAAAGCAACTCTAATGGTGTGAACACAACAATGCTTTATGTAAAAGTGGTAACCCCACTTGTGCTTAAACGATGAGTATGACCTATCATTAAATGTTCTCATTTGATTCCTAAGTCAATATACTCATATATAGATGACCTAGTCATCGCCAATTGCTTGATAGATGCTAGAGTGTTTGTGTATGTTTTGCCACATATTTCATTTGCTATCTTATTGTGTGAGCATGTTGGTTGCATATTTTTTCCCATTCAAGGACATCCATTTGTTGTTTTGATTGTTTGGCTTTTCTTTTTGCCAAATGGATGGAAAAGAACACCTACGAACTCCCTCTAGCTATCTGTGCTTTTCTCGTCTCAAACTCTATTCATGCTACATCACAACGTTTGATGAAGTCGATTTCTGACCCTCCAAGTGAGGGGCACTCGGAGCCACCGATCCGTCAAGGGCTTAAACTTCCAAAACCTCTTAATGGCTTTCGGTCTAACCGATTCATTCCTTTCGGTCTCACCGAAATCATTGAGTTGATCTAGGTTTTCACCTCAGTGCAACCGATTAGAACAGTCCAATCTCACCGAGTTGTTGTAACCGCTTGCGATTCTGCATCTTGGTGCCACCGAGTCATTCCACTCGGTCACACCGATAGTGACTGGGTATATATATATCGCAGGTTGAATTTTGGAAATTCCTTCAAACTCTCAACCGCGCCTACCCAGCTCTGCCACCCCTCCTGGTCTCCAGATCGCCTTCGTCATCGCCATCGCCCTCCTGCTGCTGTTCTCCGCCGCCGTTGTCACCGTAGCAAGTTCGTCGTCGAGTTAGGGTACTGACTCGATTTCTTTGTGCTATCTTTAACTTTGATTCTTGCACAAAGATTAATTCCATGTTTCTAGCCACGATTGAGATCAATCTATCCACCTAAAACTTCCACTAGAATAGATTTGATGCAAAAATTTAGGGTTAGGTTTCCGCCGAACTCACGTCGGACTGACCAATTTGAAGAATTCAGTCTCACCGATTTGGCCCAGGCCATTGCACATGTACTACTCAGTCTGACCGAAGTGTACAAGTTGGTGTAACCAAGTTCACTTTCTCTGTGAAACCCCAGCATATCAGAGTCACTGAACTGCATTTCAGTCTGACCAAAACTGTATGTTTAGAATCTAAAGTTGCTTCAGTGTCACTGAGTTTGTCATATTGGTAGCTCTAAAATGCTTTCTACAGAGAACTAAAATTAAGTTTTTGTGTCAACTTTTTGCCAAAATAGTTGTGCTTTCTGATCCTCATCTACTCTACCTATACCTATCTATTCACATGGTCAGTGTCAGAGATGTCAAACAACAGTGATAGTCAAAAAAGTCAGAGGAGTAGGTAAATCTTAGTGAGGGCACTAGTCCCTCCAACAACAGCTACGATGATGGTAGTAGAAGCACCCAAGAAACTTGCCTAAGGCTGCTACTAGGCAAAGGAAGAAGAGAACCTCAGATTCTGAAGATGAGGAATTTGTTGTTGATGAGGAGGTCACCTCAAAGAAGAAGGTGCTCAAGATAGAGAAAGTTGCTACTGGAATCAAGCCTGGTATGAAGAAGAAGGCTCCTGCCTAGAGGAAGCCCATGTCCAAAGCCAGAGCCTCCACTCTAGAGTCCATGAAATCAAAAGAGGAAGAGGTTGCTGGAGGAAAGAAAAGGAAGGAAAGAGTCAAGAAGACTATGGCCAGAGTGATTGGAAAACCTTCCATGATGAAAGAGTCTGATGAAGATGATGATGAGGAGGAAGAGCCAGTGCCAAAATTTCAGAAGCTCATGGGGGATGCTATCAAGTCTGGGGCTGCTTCATCTAAGCCCAAGACAGCTCCCAAGCCATCCGCTCAAGCTCAAGCCCCCAAACCATCTGCACCCAAGAGATCCACCATAAACATTCTAGTTGCAGAGAAGAACAAGGCCCTAGTACCTGAAGTTCAAGAGGATGAGGAGCAGAAGTGCTCAGAAAGCTAAAACCCAAGATTCCAGATCATGATGACAATCATCCAGTTGCTGAGAATATGAAGTTAAGAAAGGATGCAGGTCTCAGATTGTGGATACAAACTGTTCCATATGCTGTGAGGAGAAGGACTGATGTGGACTATCGCTTTCACACCAAGGAACAACAAGATTTCTATGAGACAGTCTTATTTGACAAGAAGCCCATAGTAAGTGACATGAGATGGATTGACTGAAAATTCATTGATGACAATGAAGATTACTTCCCAGGAGTTCATGAGAGTTTCAGAATGAATGGAGTTGACTCTTTTGTTGGTCAAAAGTTGACAAAATGGAATGATGAAATGGTCATGCAATTCTATTCAACTGCCCACTTCTATCTAGATGGAAAGATAGTCTGGATGACTGAAGGCACAAGGTACCAATCATCAATTGCAGAATGAGCCAGGTTGATCAATGCCCCTGAAGAAGCTGAGGATGACATAGATGTATATGCCAAGCCTAGAAAGGATCATAACTCCATGGCTCATATGTACAAGGAAATTCCTGATGATGCCATAGAGACTCACAAGTTTGGATCCATCTACTATCTGCTGTCAGGTCTGACCACTATAAACACTATATTGAGGCACACTCTGTTGCCCAAGTTAGGAGATCATAGGAAGATCCGTGGTCACTCATTCAACCTGCTTCATATGTTTGATGTGCCAGAGAAGTTCAAGGTGATGAGTTTGATTGTTGAAACTGTGAAGAGAACTGCTGCAGACCAGAAAACATTATGTGGATATGACCCTCACATTAAGATGTTGATTAACTCCAAGATGGGGACATGGACATATCTTTTGACCAAAGAGCATATTCCCCTGAGGCCATACTTTGAGGACAATGTGGTTGTCATGGATGCATCACATCCTACTTCTGTAGAGGCTCAGGAGAAGCGAGAGAAAGCAAAGGCAACAAAGACTTCCACAATGCCAGAAGCCTTAGTTGTCAATCTCAAGACCAAGCAAGATCAACTCAGTTATCTGCTTGAGGCAACAGTGAGAATAGAGAAAGGACTAGCCACCCTGACTCGAAATCCAGAGAGCCTTGAGAGGATCTTTGAGACCAAACTTCATGATCTAGATGTGAAGGTCACCGAGATCCAGACCACTGTTGAGAAGCTACAGGAAGATATTGAGGACATGAGTGACAGACTAACCAATAACACTTTTCAGCGTGTGCCAAGGGAACAAAGATCTGCAACTGTGCCAGTTGTCAGTGATACAAGGACTACCACTTCAGCACCTGCAGCAACTGCCCCAGTCATTCCTCCAATTGCAAATCCTCCAGCTCCTCAGACATCTTCGGAAGCGTTTGCAGATTTTGTCCTCTCCGCGCCATCTTCGCACACCGGAGGTCTCGGAGATCGTGCCTAGTGTACCGCATAGCACTATACATTTTCAAGCTTTTTGGTAACTTGTTGCCAAAGAGGGAGAAAGTGTATAGATCATTAGGCTTCGAGAGAGAGTGTGTTTTGCCTTTTTTTGCTTCTCTTGTTACTTGCTATTTGTTCATTTGCTTGCTACTATTTGTGATTGTGTGTGAGATACTCTTATGATCATGTGTTTGATCATATTATGCTTTAATGTGTGCTTGAATGATGATATCTTAATACTTATGTATAATCAATCATGTTTCCCTTGGCGATGAGTGCATACTCTTTATATTCTATCATTTTGAGCGCTCCACCAAGATGTATGTGACATGGAAGATTGACCCATGATCCTAATCGATTGTGCATTTGCATTCAAAACCAAATTTTAAATAATGCACAAATTTAGGGTGAGCTCTTGCTTATCACATACTTCTCAAAGCGACGATGTATTTCAATCATATTATCATTTGTCAAAACTTTGATCTATATGTTGTCATCAATTACCAAAAAGGGGGAGATTGAAAGTGCAACTAATCCCCAGGTGGTTTTGGTAACAACATATAGCTCATTGAACTAATATCCATTCAAGTTGAATATTTCAAAAAGTTCAATGATTGGCATGGCATGTACTAGAGATGTGGACCCCTCAAGATGCTAAGGACAAAGATTGGCAAAAGCTCAAGACTCTTCCTTTCTAATTTAGTGATCCAAGATCACATTGAGTCCATAGAAAAAGCCAATACTGTTAAAAGGGGATGAGGTGTTGCTTAATGGTTTACTTGGTCAAAGTGCTTAGTGATATGCTCCAAAGCCCTCAACCACTTTCTCAATTCCAAATATGTCCAGAACCTAAAGTCAAACTTGGCCCCACCGATTTGATCTATCTGGCGCCACTGGGTTCCTTTGACATAGCCAAAACTGCCAGAAACCCTAATCAATACGGTCTCACCGATAGGGATCTCAGTCTCACCAAGATGGCAATGCAAACTCTCTATTTCCCTTTGTAACGTTTCAGTCTTACCGAAATGAGCGATCGGTCCCACTGAGTTTGCAATGCAAACTCCATGTTTCCCTTCGTAACGTTTCGGTCTTACCGAAATAAGTGATCGGTCCCACCGAGTTTGCCTGACCAACTCTCTGTTTGCTCATTGCTAAAATCGATCTCACCGACTTCATGCAATCAGTCACACCGAGATGAGGTTTTTCCCTAACCTTAGCACATCGGTCCCATCGAGTTGATGATGTTGGTCCCATCGAGTTGAAGATGTCGGTCCCACCGAGAATCCTAACATTCACATTTTGAACTAAATCGGTCTCCCCGAGTTCTCCTATTCGGTCTGACCAAGTTGGGTCAAATGTGTGTAACGGTTAGATTTTGTGTGGAGGCTATATATACCCCTTCACCCCTTCTCTATTCAAGAGAGAGCCATCGGAACATGCCTACACTTCCACTACTCATTTTCTTAGAGAGAACCACCTACTCATGCGTTGGGACCAAGACTTTCCAATCCAAACACAAGAATCTTGATCTCTAGCCTTCCCCAAGTTGCTTTCCACTCAAATCATCTTTCCACCATAGCCAAATCTGTGAGAGAGAGTTGAGTGTTGGGGAGACTATCATTTGAAGCACAAGAGCAAGGAGTTCATCATCAACACACCATATATTACCTTTTGGAGAGTGGTGTCTCCTCGATTGGTTAGATGTCACTTGGGAGCCTCCGTCAAGATTGTGGAGTTGAACCAAAGAGTTTGTAAGGGCAAGGAGATCACCTACTTCATGAAGATCTACCCAAGTGATGCAAGTCCTTCATGGGTGATAGACATGGTGGGATAGACAAGGTTGCTTCTTTGTGGACCCTTCGTGGGTGGAGCCCTCCGTGGAATCACACAACCGTTACCCTTCGTGGGTTGAAGTCTCCATCAACGTGGATGTACGATAGCACCACCTATCAGAACCACACCAAAAATCTTCGTGTCTACATTAAGTTTGCTCTCTCTAAACCCTTCCCTTTACCTTCATATGCAATGTTTTACTTTCCGCTGCTACACTCTTCGAGTTGCATGTGTAGGTTGATTGTTGACTTATGCTAAGTTGCTAAAATCTACCAAGACTTAAAATTGGGAAAAGGCTAGATTTTTATTTGGTCAAGTAGTCTAATCACACCCCCTCTAGACCTACTTTCGATCCTACAAGTGGTATAAGAGCTTTGGTAACCATTTTCCTTGATTTCCATAGCTTTGGTGGTCATAGCCTTGGTTTCACAACCTAGGAGAGTATGGCGTCTAGCGAGGGAAATTACCACCGTAGAGGTCCTTACTTTGATGGTACTAATTTTGCTAGTTGGAAGCATAAGATGAAAATGCATATTCTTGGACATAACCCCGCCATTTGGGCTATTGTGTGTATTAATTTGCAAGGTGAATTCTTCGAAGACGGAAGAGAACCAAATCGTGAAGTGATCGTGGAAGAATTGAAGATGTTGCACTACAATGCTCAAGCTTGCGATATCCTGTTCAATGGATTGTGCCCCGGAGAATTCAACAAAATTAGCTACTTTGAGAATGCAAAGGAAATTTGGGACACTTTGGTTTAGATGCACGAAGGTACCGAGTCCGTCAAGGAATCCAAATTGGATGTGCTTAAAAGTTAACTTGACAAGTTCAAAATGAAGGATGGTGAAGGAGTCGCTGAAATGTATTCTAGGCTTGCTCTCATCACAAATGATATTGCCGGCTTAGGAAGTGAAGAGATGATCGAGTCATCAGTCATCAGGCCGGGGCTACTGGGACAAGGTGAGGGGTCACTGGTGGATCACAAACCAACCTATACTAAGCAGTTAAGGATAAGCATGTAAGGTACACCAATAGGTTTCAAAAGTAGACTATGCATCAGAATAGGAGCAAACAATAACGGTAGCAAAATTGGTCTCGCGGTCTACCGGAGAGAAGAGGGGGAAGAAACAGTAAATGCAAGCAAACAGATGCATGACAAGACAACATGTGGTGCTAGGGGTGTTATAACGCAGTATTACGCGATACCGGCGAAGGGGGAAAACATCCGGTGATGAATTCCTGAAGTTTGACATTTTTGGAGAGATGAAACGGAGGGGGACAGTTACATGTTCGCTATGCTAGGGACGTGTGGCAAAAAACGGAGTGCGAATTCAGATTCGTTGGATTTTTCTTAGCAACTTTAATATACAAAGTATTTTCATCTGAGTTATAGATTATTTTCCATTTATTTTCAAAGTTTTATTCAATTTGTGAAATTATTATTATTTATTTTAATTCAAAAAACAGAATTATGACATCAGCCTGACGTGAGTCAGCAATGTGTTGACTGGTCAAACTGACGTGGGGGACCCACCTGTCACTGACTTTTTTCTAATTAGCAGAATTAATTAGACTAATTAGCTTGTTAATTAGTTAAATAAGTTAATTAATTAGTATTTTTTAATTCTTTTGCATTTACATTTCGTTTTTTATTACAAGGGTGCTGGCCCCCGTTGTCATAGGCCCAGGCCAAAGCGGGTGCAGGGCGCTAAGAGGCAGCGGGCGTGGGCGTTGCCTGGGCGGAGGCCGAACCCGCCAGAGGTTGCGGGGCGAGGCAACCGAGGGCGACAGGCCGCCGGCACGAGAGCTGGCCCAGCGGAGGCGGTGGCAGAGGTGGCCTCAAGCGGCGCGCACTACTGGAATTAACTTATTTGCTGTCAGCCAACTCTTTGCCGTCAGCCAAACGAAAATGGACGACAAAGAAGTGGCTGATGGCAAACAAGGTCTTTGCCATCAGCCAACTCTTTGCCGTCCGCTGGCTGACGGCAAAGAAACTATGCCGTCCGCTAGCAGACGGCAAAGAGGTTGGTGGGTCTAGTTATTGTGTAACCAACCCAAGCCCACCGGCCCCACCTCTTTGCCGTCCGCAAGCGGACGGCAAAGAGGCAGTACGTTAACGGCCGTCCCGCCCCCGTCCTCTGTCTCTTCTATCCATTCTCGCTCGTTCTCTCCCCACCCACACCCGCGCTGCCTCAGCCGACCCCGTCTGCCGTAGCCGGCCGCCCCGCCGCCACGCACCCCTCCCCTACGACGCCCCGACCTCCACCGCACCCCCGCCGCCCTTCCACGTCGCCCCGCCCCCACCCCTCCCCTCCATCGCCATCCCCCACCCACACCGGCCCACACCGCCGCTGCCGACCCCATCCAGCATAGCTAGCCGCCCCGCACCCCTCCCCGACCTCCACCATGGCCCCGCTGCTCCTTCCACATCGGCCAGCCACGCCGCGGCCGTCCCTGCCTCGTCTCGACGCGGCCGTCCCCGCCCCGTTCCACCGCGGCGTCTGGCCTCCCCCTCCACCGGGTCGCCGCCTCCTCCAGCGGCCGCCGTGGCTGTCCGGCCTCCCCCTCCACCGGGTCACCGCCTCCTCCTGCAAGTGAGCTCCTTCCCCCCTTTTTTAATTAGTTTCTTTTTGTTTCTTTTAGTTTAGATTCTGTTTTAGTTATAGTTTTACTTTCAGTTTAGTTTTAGTTTAGTTTATTTTAGATAAGTTTTAGTTTTAGTTTATTTTAGTTTAGTTTATTTTAGATTAATTTTAGTTTTGTTTTAGAAGAATAAGTAGAAGGAGGAGGAGGGAGGAAGAGGAGGAGGGAGAAGAAGAAAGAAGAAAAGAAGAAGAAGTGGAGATAGGAGGAGGAGGAGGAGGAGGAGGAGGAGGAGGAGAAGAAGAAGAAGAAGAAGAAGAAGAGGAGGAGGAGGAGGAGGAGGAGGAGGAGGAGGAGAAGAAGAAGAAGAATAAGAAGAAGAAGAAGAAGAAGAAGAAGAAGCAGAAGAAGAAGAAGAAGAAGAAGAAGAAGAAGAAGAAGAAGAAGAAGAAGAAGAAGAAGAAGAAGAAGAAAGAGGAGAGGAGAAGAAGAAGAAGAAGAAGAAGAAAGAGGAGAGAAGAAGAAGAAGAAGAAGAAGAGAAGAAGAAGAAAAGGAAAAAAGAGACCCCGACCCCCGACACACCGACACCCCGACCCCGACCCCCGACCCTCGACACCCGACACCCTGACACCACACCCCGACCCCGACCCCGACCCCGAGACCCTCACACCCCGACCCCGACATGACACCCCGGCACGACACCCCGACCCCGACACCCTGACACCCTGAGACCACACCCCGACCCCGACCCCAACCACCGACACCCCGACACCAGACACCCCGACCACCGACACCCTGACACCACACCCACCCTTACCCCTGACCCCGACACCCCGACACCATACCCCAACCCACACCCCAACCCACACCCCAACCCCGACACCCTGACACCCCAACCCCGACACGACACCCCAGCACAACACCTCGACCCCGACACCCCGACCCCGACCATCGACCATCGACACCCCCACACCTGACACCCCGACCACCGACACCCCGACCCCGACCCCGACCACCGACACCCCGACCCCGACCCCGACACCCTGAGACCCCGACAATTGACACCCCGACCCTCCCAACCCCGACCTCGACCCCTGACACCCTGACACCCTGACAGCACACCCTGACCCTGACACCCCGACACCCTGACACCCCGATCGACCCCGGACATGATGATGATACAAAAACATCATATATATTTGTGTTGATCGGGTATATTTTTATTATGTTCATGATGATGATACACTTAAATTATATACATATTATTATGCTCATGTCAGGTATCCAATTTTTTATGTTGTACTAATTTCGTTTACTTTTTGTCATTGCAGGTGTTGATAGGATGGTGGGCAAGGGTCCAGAGCGCCCCGAGCCTCCCGCGAGCGCTACTGTGAGGGGTGGTTCCATTATTGCACCCCAGTCCCTCCTGAGAGCGCTGCTAGATAGTATGTAGACAACTGCGGTGGGCTCTTCTACTTCGGCTGGGAGAGGTCGGGGGAGGACGAAGAAGGCTGGTAGAGGTGGACGTGGCAGCGGGAGAGGTAGGAAGGCTGCTACGCCTTCCTCGCCGCCACCCTCAGCTGATTCACCCGACCACAGGACTACTCCGTCTGACATGGACCCGTCTCGGACTCCGGTCCATGAGCCTCCGGTCGCTGATCCTTCGCCCCACCAGACTCGGGTCACCCATCCTTCACCCCACGTGAGTCCGGTCCTAGAGTCTTCGTCCCAGAAGACTTCGGTCACAGGGTCTTCGTCCCAGGAGACTTCGGTCACGGGGTCTTTGTCCCAGAAGACTCCAGTCCCGCCGTCTTCTTCCCACGAGACTCTAGTCCCGCCGTCTTCTTCCCACGAGACTCCGGAGGCTAGTGGCTCAGAGGATGGTAGCGAGGACACCTTTTCAGATGATAGCTACAGCGACAACGAGCTGGTTGAGAAGGGCAAGAAGTTCTACAAGCGTGGCTGTACAAAGCTCCCGCCCGTGCCGACGACCCCCGACCAGAGGTGGTTGATTGCGCCTAAAGGGTTGAAGTAAGTGCATTTACTATTTTTTAACCTTTTGCCTTCATGTTCCTTCAAATTAATATCTAATGTGTTGGCCTTGTCATACTGCAGGGGTTGGGTATACCCCCGTGACCATGGTGTCTGCAGGCCCAACCAGGTCCTTGGCAAGCTTTGCCGGCAACACTTCCCTGGGTGGGTCACGATGCCCGGTGAGGGTCAGGTTTCACAGCTAGCACCGAGATGGGAGCTGTACTCTGTTGCCTCGGCCCCTCCAGGGGAGATGGTCGCCGGTGTCGCGTGCGAGAGGGTGGCCGACATTGTGTTCCACCGGTTTTGGGTAATTTCTCCTTTACAGAATTAAAAATGAACACTACCTAGCTAGTGATTATACTAATCATTGTTGTCTTCTTTGATTGCAGACCTTCTACAGGGTTTCAGAGGGAGAATAGGAGGCCGCGGCTATGGTTGTCGAAGCCGAGTGCAAGTGCCTACTTCAGAACTTACGGCACGAGGCTCGGGTGCAGGCCGTTCGAGACTACTACGCCTCGCAGGGTATTAGGAGGGCCAAGAAGAAGTGTCACAACAAGTTTCTGAGTAGGGAGAAGTACTTGGTGGCAATTATACCTATTCTTAAGGCCTTGAACTTAGTTTTCTTGATTTGATTCGTAGCTCTGAAATTTCTCTTGACTCACTTAGGTCCCCCCAAGATGGTGTGTCGATAAGATGGACTGTCGGGAGGCGTTGGTGGATGTGTGGTGCTCTCCCCAATGGCGGCTTGAACACCAAAGGGCCAAAGATAAGCGCGACCAAATGGAAGGTGTGCCACACCATCAAGGGAGCTCCAACTTGTTTGAGTACGGGGATAACTAGGTATGTGGTTTGCTACATGATTCATGCAATTTCATTCTTCATGGTAGTATTTATCCTTTCCAAAATGACTTAATATGCTTAGTTAGTTAAAAAAGGCATAACTACCTTCGATAGCTCAATAATGACATAATTAGCATACTTTGGTCAAACATGGCATAATAATCTTTCTTAGCTCCAAAATGACCTAAACTTAGCTTATTTTCCTCGAAAATGACATAATAACCTATCTTAGCTCCAAAATGACCTATTTACATAGTAATATCATTCTTAATGCTAGCTTGAGCCCTAATTAACTAATATATTGTTCCTCTCTCTCGGGCGTAGTACCACAAGAAGCCTGTGCCTACTTTGTTCGACATCTATGGCATGGCCCATATGGCCTCGTACAAGAAGGCCAAGGCATTCACGGAGTCTGACCTAATCCAGAGAACTTCACCAACATCTCCTCCCACCACAAGCTTGTGAAGTACAGAGACGAGGGGAAGACGAGGAAAGGGGAGGACTTTAACCCGAGCCAGGATCCTTTTGATATAGAGCTGGTGGCGGGAGGTCCTGTGGCTCTCAAGCCATTGGTGATGGACTGATACATTGTCCTAAGACTCTCCCGTAGATCAAGAAGCGTCTGAGTAGCTCTGATCCTGAGATAACGCCTCGTGCACGGCCCGCGGAGCTGGCTATGGCGGTTAGTTATACAGACTCTCTGACCTTTCCTCCATTACATTGTGTGTGCATCTGTCGATGATTACAATGCTAACGAGGAGTGTTGTGTTGCAGGCAGCGGTTGAGAAAGAGAGATTGAAGACCCGGGCGCTTTTGGAGGAGGCAAAAAGGGAGGCGGCGGAGAGAGAGGGAGAGGGAGGAGAAGACGACTAAGCTGTTGGAGGAGGAGAGGAGCCGGAACGAGGCGTCTCACCGGGCCCTATATGAGCTCATCATGGTACGTTTCTTGTGCATATTAGCCCAATCATGCACGTAATGTTCGCATTACTAACTAATATGACTGACTCGTGAGAACCAAATGTGCAGACCATGTGCGAGAAAAACGGTCAGGCCCCTCCGCCGATGCCCTAGATTGCTCCGGCAGGCACAGTGAGTTCGATTTGAATGGTCCTTAGTTACTACTATTCATATTTGAGTTTGCATCATGCTAACGAGACATTATTGGAAGTGATCTTTGGTTCAGCATGGCTCCCGACAAGCATTGACCAATCCTTCCGCGTCTGCCAATGCCGGATCCCTGACCGGTCCTTCACCTCTGTCTGCCAATGCCGCAGCCCCGACCATTCCTACACCTCCGTGATAACGGTATTTTTCTTCTTATTTAGCCTGTTTAGTCCCTTTATGACATAACTTAGCCCATTTAGTCCACAAATGACATAATAAGATGAAGAAAATCAAGGAAGAGGAAGGAAAGAAGGAATAGGAAGAAATGTTATTATTCGTAAATGGCATCATAACCTTCCTAACCTCATAAATGTCATATACTTAGCTTGTTGTCCTCTAAAATGACACAATAAGCTTAGTTAGGTCAAAAATGGCATAATTTGCTACGTTAGCTCAAAAATGACATTTTTCTTCTTATTTAGCCTATTTAGTCCATTTATGACATAATTTAGCCTATTTAGTCCACAAATGACATAATAAGATGAAGAAAGTCAAGGAAGAGTAAGGAAAGAAGGAATAGGAAGAAAAGAAGAAGTTCTTCTTCTTCTTCTTCTTCTAGTCTTCTTCTCCTTCTTCTAGTCTTCTTCTCCTTCTTCTCCTTCTTCTTCATCTTCTTCTAGTTTTCTTCCTCTTCTTCTTCTAACTTTCTTGTTTCCCATTTTGCAGATTTAATTCACTATATGGAAGCTTGCACGGATGGAGTGCTTGTTTCTGTTGGGGAACGTAGCAGAAATAAAAAAATTTCTACGCATCACCAAGATCAATCTATGGAGTAATCTAGCAACGAGGGGAAGGAGAGTGCATCTACATACCCTTGTAGATCGCTAAGCGGAAGTGTTCAAGTGAACGGGGTTGATGGAGTCGTACTTGTCGTGATCCAAATCATAGAAGATCCTAGTGCCGAACGGACGACACCTCCGTGTTCAACACACGTGCAGCCCAGTGACGTATCCCATGCCTTGATCCAGCAAGGAGAGAGGGAGAGGTTGGGGAAGACTCCGTCCAGCAGCAGCATGACGATGTGGTGGTGGAGGAGGAGCGTGGCAATCCTGCAGGGCTTCGCCAAGCACCGCGGGAGAGGAGGAGGACTTGGGAGAGGGGGAGGGCTATGCCAGAACTTGGGTGCGGCTGCCCTCCCACCCCCCACATATATATAGGGGCAAGAGAGAGGGGGGCGGCCCCCTCAGATCCAATCTGAGGAGGGGGCGGCGGCCAGGGGGGTTGCCTTGCCCCCCAAGGCAAGGGGGGCGCCCCTTTTAGGGTTCCCCCAAACCCTAGGCGCCTTGGGCCCTGGTGGGGGGCGCACCAGCCCACCTGGGGCTGGTCCCCTCCCACACTTGTCCCACGCAGCCCTCTGGGGCTGGTGGCCCCACCTAATGGACCCCCGGGACCCTTCCGATGGTCCCGGTACGTTACCGTTAGCACCCGAAACTTTTCCAGTGACCAAAACAGGACTTCCCATATATAAATCTTTACCTCAGGACCATTCCGGAACTCCTCGTGACGTCCGCGATCTCATCCGGAACTCCGAACAACATTCAGTAACCACGTACATCTATTCCCTATAACCCTAGCGTCATCGAACCTTAGGTGTGTAGACCCTACGGGTTCGGGAACCATGCAGACATGACCAAGACAACTCTCCGGCCAATAACCAACAGTGGGATATGGATACCCATGTTGGCTCCCACATGTTCCACGATGATCTCATTAGATGAACCACGATGTCTAGGATTTAATCAATCCCGTATTCAATTCCCTTTGTCTAGCGGTATAGTACTTGCCCGAGATTCGATCATCGGTATCTCCATACCTTGTTCAATCTCGTTATCGGCAAGTCTCTTTACTCGTTTCGTAACACATCATCCTGTGACCAACCCCTTGGTCACATTGTGCACACTATGATGATGTCCTACCGAGTGGGCCCAGAGATACCTCTCCGTCACACGGAGTGACAAATCTCAGTCTCGATTCGTGCCAACCCAACAGACACTTTCGGAGATACCCGTAGTGTACCTTTATATCCACCCAGTTATGTTGTGATGTTTGGTACACCCAAAGAATTCCTACGGTATCCGGGAGTTGCACAATCTCATGGTCTAAGGAAATGATACTTGACATTAGAAAAGCTTTAGCATACGAACTACACGATCTTTGTGCTAGGCTTAGGATTGGGTCTTGTCCATCACATCATTCTCCTAATGATGTGATCCCGTTATCAACGACATCCAATGTCCATGGTCAGGAAACCGTAACCATCTATTGATCAACGAGCTAGTCAACTAGAGGCTTACTAGGGACATGGTGTTGTCTATGTACCCACACATGTATCTGAGTTTCCTATCAATACAATTATAGCATGGATAATAAACGATTATCATGAACAAGGAAATATAATAATAATAACTAATTTATTATTGCCTCTAGGGCATATTTCCAACAGTCTCCACTTGCACTAGAGTCAATAATCTAGTTCACATCGCCATGTGATTAACACTCACAGGTCACATCGCCATGTGACCAACATCCAAAGAGTTTACTAGTGTCACTAAACTAGTTCACATCATCATGTGATTAAGACTCAATGAGTTCTGGGGTTTGATCATGTTTTTCTTGTGAGAGAGGTTTTAGTCAACGGGTCTGCAACATTCAGATCCGTATGTACTTTGCAAATCTCTAGGTCATATTGTAAATGCTGCTTCCACGCTCCACTTGGAGCTATTCCAAATGGTCGCTCCACTATACGTATCCGGTTTGCTACTCAGAGTCATTCGGATAGGTGTTAAAGCTTGCATCGAAGCAAGTCTTTACGTCGAACTCCTTATCACCTCCATAATCGAGAAACATATCCTTATTTCTCTAAGGATAATTTTGACCGCTATCTGGTGATCCACTCCTTGATCACCTTTGTACCCTCTTGCTAGGTATGTAGCAAGGCACACAACAGGTGCGGTACACAACATAGCATACTGTAGAGCCTATGCCTAAAGCATAGGGGACGACCCTCGTCCTTTCTCTCTTTTCTGCCGTGGTCGAGCTTTAAGTCTTAACTTCGTACCTTACAACTCAGGCAAGAACTCCTTCTTTGACTGATCCATCTTGAACACCTTCAAGATCATGTCAAGGTATGTGCTCATTTGAAAGTACCATTAAGCGTTTTTGATCTATCCTTATAGATCTTGATGCTCAATGTTCAAGTAGCTTAATCCGAGTTTTCCCTTGAAAAACACTTTTCAAATAACCCTATATGCTTTCCATAAATTCTACATCATTTCTGATCAACAATATGTCAACAACATATACTCATCAGAAATTCTATAGTGCTCCCACTCACTTCTTTGGAAATACAAGTTTCTCATAAACTTTGTATAAACCCAAAATCTTTGATCATCTTATCAAAGTGTATATTCCAACTCCGAGATGCTTACTCTAGTCCATGGAAGGATCGCTGGAGCTAGCATACCTTTTAGCATCCTTAGGATCAACAAAACCTTTCTGATTGTATCACATACGACCTTTCCTTACGAAAACTGGTAAGGAAACTTGTTTTGACATCCATCTGCCAGATTACATAAATGCAGCTAATGCTAACATGATTCCGACGGACTTAAGCATCGCTACAGATGAGAAAATCTCATCGTAGTCAACTTCCTTGAACTTGTGAAAAACTCTTCGCCACAAGTCGAGCTTCATAGACGGTGACATTACCGTCCACGTCCGTCTTCTACTTAAAGATCCATTTATCTCAATGGCTTGCCGATCATCGGGCAAGTCCACCAACGTCCATGCTTTGTCTTGATACATGGATCCTATCTCGGATTTCATGGCTTCTAACCATTTGTCGGAATCCGGGCCCACCATCTCTTCTCCATAACTCGTAGGTTCATTGTTGTCTAGCAACATGACCTTCAAGACAGGATTCCTGTACCACTCTGAAGTAGTACGCATCCTTGTCACCCTACGAGGTACGGTAGTGACTTGATCCAAAACTTCATGATCACTATCATAAGCTTCTACTTCAATTGGTGGAGGCGCCACAGGAACAACTTCCCGTGCCTTGCTACACACTAGTTGAAGTGACGGTTCAATAACCTCATCAAGTCTCCACCATCCCCCCACTCAATTCTTTCGAGACAAACTTTTCCTCGAGAAAGGACCCGATTCAAGAAACAATCCCTATTGCTTTCGGATCTGAATTAGGAGGTACACCCAACTGTTTTGGGTGTCCTATGAAGATGCATTTTATCCGCTTTGGGTTCGAGCTTATCAACCTGAAACTTTTTCACATAAGCGTCGCAGCCCCAAACTTTTAAGAAACGACAACTTAGGTTTCTCCAAACCATAGTTCAAACGGTGTCGTCTCAACAGAATTACGTGGTGCCCTATTAAAGTGAGTGCGGTTGTCTCTAATGCCTAACCCATGAACGATAGTGGTAATTCGATAAGAGACATCATGGTACGCACCATATCTAATAGGGTGCAACTATGATGTTCGGACACACCATCACACTATGGTGTTCCAGGCGGTATTAATTGTGAAACAATTTCCACAATGTCTTAATTGCGTGCCAAAGCTCGTAACTCAGATACTCATCTTTATGATCATATCATAGACATTTTATCCTCTTGTCACGATGATCTTCAACTTCACTCTGAAATTACTTGAACCATTCAATAATTTAGACTTGTGTTTCATCAAGTAAATACACTCAGTATCTACTCAAATCATCTGTGAAGTAAGAACATAACGATATCCACTGCGTGCCTCAGCACTTATTGGACTGCATACATCAAAATGTATTACTTCCAACAAGTTGCTTTCTTGTTCCATTTTACTGAAACTGAGGCTTTCAGTCATCTTTCCCGTATGGTATGATTTGCATGTCTCAAGTGATTCAAAATCAAGTGAGTCCAAACGGTCCATCTGCACGGAGTTTCTTCATGCGTATATACCAATGGACATGGTTCACATGTCTCAATCTTTTCAGAAACGAGTGAGTCCAAAGATCCATCAACATGGAGCTTCTTCATGCGTTTTATACCAATATGACTTACATGGCAGTGCCACAAGTAGGTGGTACTGTCATTACTATCTTATATCTTTTGGCATGAACATGTGTATTACTACGATCGAGATTCAATAAACCATTCATTTTAGGTGCAAGACCATTGAAGGTATTATTCAAATAAACAGAGTAACCATTATTCTCCTTAAATGAATAACCGTATTGCGATAGACATAATCCAATCATGTCTATGCTCAACGCAAACACCAAATAACAATTATTTAGGTTTAACACCAATCTCGATGGTAGAGGGAGCGTGCGATGCTTGATCACATCAACCTTGGAAACACTTCCAACACATATCGTCAGCTCACCTTTAGCTAGTCTACGTTTATTCCATAGCTTTTATTTCGAGTTACTAACACATAGCAATCAAACCAGTATCTAATACCCTGGTGCTACTAGGAGTACTAGTAAAGTACACATTAACATAATGTATATCCAATATACTTCTATCGACCTTGCCAGCCTTCTCATCTACCAAGTATCTAGGGTAATTCTACTTTAGTGACTGTTCCCCTTATTATAGAAGCACTTAGTCTCGGGTTTGGGTTCAACCTCGGGTTTCTCCACTAGAGCAGCAACTGATTTGCCATTTCATGAAGTATCCCTTCTTGCCCTTGCCCTTCTTGAAACTAGTGGTTTCACTAACCATCAACAATTGATGCTCCTTCTTGATTTCTACTTTCGCGGTGTCAAACATCGCGAATATTTCAAGGATCATCATATCTATCCCTGATATGTTATAGTTCATCATGAAGCTCTAGCAGCTTGGTGGCAATGACTTTGGAGAAACATCACTATCTCATCTGGAAGATCAACTCTCACTCAATTCAAGTGATTGTTGTACTCAGACAATCTGAGCACAAGCTCAATTATTGAGCTTTTCTCCCTTAGTTTGCAGGCTAAGAAAATCGTCAGAGGTCTTATACCTCTTGACGTGGGCACGAGCCTGAAATCCCAATTTCAGCCCTCGAAACATCTCATATGTTCCGCGATGTTTCGAAATCGTCTTTGGTGCCTCAACTCTAAACCGTTCAACTGAACTATCACGTAGTTATCAAAACGTGTATATCAGATGTTCACAACATCCACAGACGACGTTCGAGGTTCGGCACACTGAGCGGTGCATTAAGGACATAAGCCTTCTACGAAGAAACGAGGGCAATCCTCAGTTTACGGACCTAGTCCGCATAATTGCTACTATCAACTTTCAACTAAATTTTCTCTAGGAACATATCTGAAACAGTAGAACTAAAGCGCGAGCTATGACATAATTTGCAAAAACTTTTTGACTATGTTCAGGATAATTAAGTTCATCTTATGAACTCCCACTCAGATAGACATCCCTCTAGTCATCTAAGTGATTACATGATCCGAGTCAACTAGGCCATGTCCGATCATCACGTGAGACGGACTAGTTATCATCGGTGAACATCTTCATGTTGATCGTATCTACCATACGACTCATGCTCGACCTTTCGGTCTCTTGTGTTCCGAGGCCATGTCTGTACATGCTAGGCTCGTCAAGTCAACCTAAGTGTTTCGTGTGTGTAAATCTGGCTTACACCCATTGTATGTGAACGTTAGAATCTATCACACCCGATCATCACGTGGTGCTTCGAAACAACGAACTTTCGCAATGGTGCACAATTAGGGGGAACACTTTCTTGAAATTTTAATGAGGGATCATCTTATTTACTACTGTCGTTCTAAGCAAATAAGATGCATAAACATGATAAACATCACATGCAATCAAAAAGTGACATGATATGGCCAATATCATTTTGCTCCTTTTGATCTCCATCTTCGGGGCTCCATGATCATCATCGTCACCGGCATGACACCATGATCTCCATCATCGTGTCTCCATGAAGTTGTCTCGCCAACTATTACTTCTACTACTATGGCTAACATTTTAGTAATAAAGTAAAGTAATTACATGGCGTTGTTCAATGACACGCAGGTCATACAATAAATTAAGACAACTCCTATGGCTCCTGCCGGTTGTCATACTCATCGACATGCAAGTCGTGATTCCTATTACAAGAACATGATCAATCTCATACATCACATATCATTCATCACATTCTCTTGGCCACATCACATCACATACCATACCCTGCAAAAACAAGTTAGACGTCCTCTAATTGTTGTTTGCATGTTTTACGTGGCTGCTATGGGTTTCTAGCAAGAACGTTTCTTACCTACGCAAAAACCACAACGTGATATGCCAATTGCTATTTACCCTTCATAAGGACCCTTTTCATCGAATCCGATCCGACTAAAGTGGGAGAGACTGGCACCCGCTAGCCACCTTATGCAACAAGTGCATGTCAGTCGGTGGAACCTGTCTCACGTAAGTGTACGTGTAAGGTCGGTCCAGGCCGCTTCATCCCACGATGCCGCCGAAGCAAGATAAGACTAGTAGTGGCAAGAAAATTGACAACATCTACGCCCACAACAAGTTTGTGTTCTACTTGTGCATAGGAACTATGCATAAACCTGGCTCTGATACCACTGTTGGGGAACGTAACAGAAATCAAAAAATTTCTACGCATCACCAAGATCAATCTATGGAGCAATCTAGCAACAAGGGGAAGGAGAGTGCATCTACATACCCTTGTAGATTGCTAAGCGGAAGTGTTCAAGTGAACGGGGTTGATGGAGTCGTACTCGTCGTGATCCAAATCACCGAAGATCCTAGTGCCGAACGAACGACACCTCCATGTTTAACACACGTGCAGCCCGGTGACGTCTCCCATGCCTTGATCCAGCAAGGAGAGAGGTAGAGGTTGGGGAAGACTCCGTCCAGCAGCAGCACGATGGCATGGTGGTGGTGGAGGAGCGTGGCAATCCTGCAGGGCTTCGCCAAGCACCGCGGGAGAGGAGGAGGACTTGGGAGAGGGGAAGGGCTGCGCCAGAACTTGGGTGCGGCTGCCCTCCCACCCCCCCCACATATATATAGGGGCAAGGGAGAGGGGGCTGGCCCCCTCAGATCCAATCTGAGGAGGGGGCGGCGGCCAGGGGGGTTGCCTTGCCCCCCAAGGCAAGGGGGGCGCCCCCTTTTAGGGTTCCCCAAACCCTAGGCACCTTGGGCCCTAGTGGGGGGGGGGGGCGCACCAGCCCACCTGGGGCTGGTCCCCTCCCACACTTGGCCCACGCAGCCCTCTCGGGCTGGTGGTCCCACCTGGTGGACCCCCGGGACCCTCCCGATGGTCCCGGTACGTTACCGTTAGCACCCGAAACTTTTCCGGTGACCAAAACAAGACTTCCCATTTATAAATCTTTACCTCCGGACCATTCCAGAACTCCTCGTGACCTCCGGGATCTCATCCGAGACTCCTAACAACATTCGGTAACCACGTACATCTATTCCCTATAACCCTAGCATCATCGAACCTTAAGTGTGTAGACCCTACGGGTTCGGGAACCATGCAGACATGACCGAGACAACTCTCCGGCCGATAACCAACAACGGGATCTTGATACCCATGTTGGCTCCCACATGTTCCACGATGATCTCATCGGATGAACCACGATATCGAGGATTCAATCAATCCCGTATTCAATTCCCTTTGTCTAGCGGTATAGTACTTGCCCAAGATTCGATCGTCGGTATCTCCATACCTTGTTCAATCTCGTTACCGGCAAGTCTCTTTACTCGTCCTGTTACACATCATCCCATGATCAACCCCTTGGTCACATTGTGCACACTATGATGATGTCCTACCGAGTGGGCCCAGAGATACCTCTCCGTCACACGGAGTGACAAATCCCAGTATCGATTGATGCCAACCCAACAGACACTTTCGGAGATACCCGTAGTGTACCTTTATAGCCACCCAGTTACGTTGTGACGTTTGGTACACCCAAATCATTCCTACGGTATCCGGGAGTTGCACAATCTCATGGTCTAAGGAAATGATACTTGACATTAGAAAAGCTTTAGCATACAAACTACACGATCTTTATGCTAGGCTTAGGATTGGGTCTTGTCCATCACATCATTCTCCTAATGATGTGATCCCGTTATCAACGACATCCAATGTCCATGGTCAGGAAACCGTAACCATCTATTGATCAACGAGCTAGTCAACTAGAGGCTTACTAGGGACATGGTGTTGTCTATGTACCTACACATGTATCTGTGTTTCCTATCAATACAACTATAGCATGGATAATAAACGATTATCATGAACAAGGAAATATAATAATAATAACTAATTTATTATTGCCTCTAGGGCATATTTCCAATAGTTTCTCTGTTCTTCTTTTTGTTTTTATCGAAGAATAATGTGGAACTTGTTATATGGATGCATGGAACAATGTATTGGATGAACATTGTGATAGTAGTGTAAGATGTATGGATGAAACTGTGTTTCTTATGTATGTATATATGTTGTCATGGATGGAGCTATGTGTCATCTAGATCATATGTCTGATGTGCCTGTGAAAAAAATATATGTATATCTGTGTGTGAATTCCAGTGAAATTAAATAGATATAAATGAAAACAGGGGATATATAGCCTCTTTGCCGTCTGCTAGCGGATGACAAAGAGCTTTGTCGTCTGCTAGCAGACGGCAAAGAGTACACGTGGTAGCTTCCTGTAGACACTGGGAACATTGGCTGCCTATTTGGTCAGCTATGTCGTCTGCTGGTGGGCGACAAAGACCTTTGAATCTTTGTCGTCTGCTGGTGGACGGCATAGCTAGCCACGTGGCAGCTTCCCAGTGCTGGCCTAACTGAGCTCTTTGCCATCCGCTGGCGGACGACAAAGACCTTTGAATCTTTGCCGTTTGCTGGCGGATGGCAAAGAGCGCCCTAACGGCTCTGATGCCACCCCACTGTCGTTCGTTGTCTTTGCCGTCTGCTGGCCTGAGACGGCGGACGACACAATCCTTTGCCGTCCGTTTCGTGGAAGCAGACATCAAAGAAGGCCTTTGCTGGCACCTGTTCAGACAGACAGTTTGCCATTTGCTGGTGGACGGCAAAGATTTTTGACATCCGGGATCTATGCCTTTGCCGTCTGCCATGGCGGACAGCAAAGAAACTGTTTCCAGTAGTGGCGGGAGGGAAGGGCGGTGGCCAGGGGAGGAGCAGCGAGCTACGATGGCGGGGACTGCACGGGGAAGTAGCAGGGCGAGGGCAGGCGCGTACACGTGCGGCGCGGGGCATGGTCGCCGCTGTGTGCGACAAGAGCGGCAAAGTGGGGCAGAGGCGGCATGGGCGCAAAGCTGCATGGGGACGCGAGGCAGCGGTGGACGCAAGCGGGCCGAGCAGGGGAGGCCACACGAGGGGGCGATTAGCGAAGGCAGGCGGACTCGAGCGATGTCGCGGTGGCAGGGCATGGCGAGGTACATGGGTGAGGCACGCGACGGGCGACGTGACTAGGTGCGGCAGTAGGCGCGGGGCGCGCATGGCCGGCCGTGTGCACGGGCGCGAGCGACTAGGCGAGCACATGCGGGCGGCCATGTACGGCGCGTGAGCGGGGCTACAGCCGAAGCGCAGCGCGCGGCGAGGCGAGGTGCGGTCGGGCATGGAGCGGGGCGCGTTGATGTCCGGTGACAGGGGAGAAAGGAAAAGGGGTCCTCACCCTCGTTGAAGGCGTACGGGGCGGCGAGGCTCGTTATGGCTGTCGGGGATGGGCGCAGGCGGTAGCAAGGCAGCGATGGTGGGGCATTCCGGTGATGGCGGTGGCGTCGGGTTGCGACGGTGGCGCGCGAGGGGGAGGGAGATGTGAGGGGGAGAAGTTGTGGGGGAGTGGGGGATCGTGGCTAGGTTTAGTGGGGGTGGTGGTTAAGCAGGGGGTGAGGGGCCGTGTGGGCTGGCCTGGGGGTTACCTAGGCCATGGCCCAGTGGGGTGGCGTGGGGTCGTCTTTTTATTTTTGTTCTTTTGCTTTTCTTTTTAAAACTCATGTTTTATTTTTAGTTTCTTTTTAATTTTTGTTTTATTTAGATACATTATAACTTAGCACTTTTCCTGCCCTCTCAAACCATTAGCGTTTTCATCCATTGGATCCTTAGTTTAGTGCGTTTGTGGCTATCAGATTTGCTGTGGGTCGCCCTTAATCAGCCTCAGTCCATTGTTAACGAGGGCTAACCGTTATGGGCCGCTGCTCCGCTCACATTTTTCCACCTCTATGGTAAACTTCAGCCTAATGGGCCTTCCCCTCTTGAAGGCATGTATACCAGCATAAAAAAATACATTATCTCGATCGGCAGAATCGCGTGCCTCTCATCCCTTCGCCGGGCGGCTCACTCCATATGCGACCGACCTGGGTGATGACCGATGCCGGGCTAGAGCAACGGATCCATGACGACCGCGCTGGTTCGGGAAGCGCCTCGCCGAGCGATGGGGCACAGGGTCAGCTCGATCTGTTTGGTTACACAACACGGCAGGATGGATTGTGGCGGCAACACATGCATCCGCCCTTTGAAGTACTATTGCTAATCCAAAGATTGATTGAGAGTTTAATCAGCCATTACTACCAGTCAATGCGCAGACTGCTGGTTATTGTAGGTCAGTTACAGTTGGTAATTCATAATTTTCATTAAACTTATACACGCCTATATAATCCCAACAGTGCCCCTGGTGATTCTCAGGTCTCCAATTCTCCCTCCTTCCTGCATCTCCTCTCCCCCCAATTCTCCCTTCATCTTTGAAATTTGTTTTGTTTACTGATGCTGTTCTTCGTGCCCATGAAAAAACTACAGGTTATGTACAAGACGAATTCGAGCACATATTGTTGGGTTTCTTACCTTTTTCCAGCTGAATTTGTCAGTATCCAATGGCTAACAGATGGGTTAGTATGAGTTTTCTCTTATGCCCTCGTTTAACTAAAATTATGCCTAACCTCAATATCTGTGTCTATGTGCTTTTTAATCATATGATATGTTTTTTCTCTAATTGTTTTAAAATAATTGCACCCTATCTAGCATGTTTTAATTGTTGCTACTCTATTTTGCATACATCAACCTTCCAGCCGAGATGTGATTATATTACTGGAGGGTGTCGAATTCAGTGGCCATATTCTTATTGTTTCCTGTAGATCTTGTATTTGCCAAGAACCTACCTATGGTGAGATCAATCGCTGATGGTTTCAGTCTGTGCCATCTTCATGGCTGAGAACATGAAAAACCGAGCACTCGAGCTACCTTTGAAGGAGAAGGCTCCGAGCGCGGTTAAGCCAAAATGGCAATATCCAGGTGCAGGTTGGATTAAGATGAATACAGATGGATTCACTGATTCAGTGAACGGTCGTGGAGGTGCGAGGATCATTATCCGGGATGATCAAGGGGCGTTCTTACGAGCGAAGTGTGCTAAGTAAGTTGGAGTTACTGACCTGCTATCCATTGAGTTACTGGCCTGTCGCGACGCGATGATATTAGCACGCAATATGGGACTGCAAAGAGTGATAGTGGAAACAGATTCTCATGAGATTCAGAGTCTGTGGAGTGCACCCCAGAAATCGGTGGGTGTTCATATCTTAGGTGAGATGAAGGAAATAAGTGATCTTCTACAGGGGTTCGAGCTTCGATACTCGGGTCGTCAGATTAACTTGGCGGCCTACCGACTAGCTAAGGAAGCTTTAGTTATAGATATGCATGCTGTAATCTTTGATGTAATCTCTGGCTGGTTGACTGTATTTTTCCAGTGAGACATGCTTGCACCTATTGAATAAAGTGCGAGAGGGCGTTTAGCTTCAAAAAAATTTGTTAATCACAGGAATTAGGAGAGTTGGTAGGATGTCGTGGCGAGCTCAAGGAAAACTCTGTGGACTTTTTGATGACAACTACAAACAAGCATAAAAAGGTATTATTTCCGTTCTTACTTATTTATCTAGGCTGGAGAAAAAACATAAAAAGGTAATATTTTCATTCTTAATTATTTATGCGGTTGGAGAAAAATAGAAGTACTAGGTTGAAGCTCTGATGTGTACTATAGACGGTGTGTGGGATAAGCTGAAAGATTGAGAATCTGTACGTAGCTTTGACTAATGAAGCTGACTTGCACTTCTCAGTTGTGTTACCAACCAAATGCCACGCCATATACTCTATTTTTTGTGATGAGAATTACTCTGAATATACATCCAGTAAAGATCTCAGAATATATATGGCGTAAATTATTTATAATGCGATTTATTTTGAATATATAAGTTGTGAACATTAAGAAATATCCTTCGATTTTGCGTTCATAATTAATCAATATCCTGTAAACCAATACGTGGTTAGTTTTGTATTCCTACCGCGCCTTGATTCTTCAAGAGTTCATGCATGCTATTATGATTTGCAAATGATTATTACAATCATAGTTAAATAGGAAACCCTTTTACAAATATGTGTACATGTAGCTAAAGGGAAGTCAAAGCAGGTTGTGACATGTTTGTATAACGCAGTCTAACACATGCAGAGTTCAGGCTAAGACGAGGAGAAGTTGGTCACACATGAAAATGATGGTGAAGGACTTTTACAGATCATTTGTCCATTGACTGTCCATAAGACTCGAGCTAACTTCGCAATACGTAGTTTAGTTCATACCAAATTGCAAATCTAACTTGCATGTTTCGTGTCTCCATATATTTACGAAATATGCTATATAACTTCCATGTTTCATGTCTTCGTATACTTGCAAAAATCCCTACCATTTTATAGCAAAAGTGGACGGGCACAGCAACGCGCACCGGCATGATCTAGTTAAATGTAAAACTAGCTCCATAATTAGTGTTGCCAATTAACCCACTGCCACAAAAAGTTTGACACATTAATAAATAGTTTATATTTGTTTATTATTAAAAAATTAAACAATTGTTTTAGCCACTGTTTTATTCATTGAAGGGCATTTAAATACTTTATAAAATATGTGTTTCAACAGGACAAATATCCAGGGATTATTTGCCACACTTTGAACATTTTAGTTTTCATGTTTGACAAATTTGAATTTTGACTTTAAACTCAGTTTTGAATTTGAATCGCGATTTGGGACAAATGAAGATTAGCAACAGTAATGTGATGACACAACACCATTAACAGGGATTACTATAGCTTAATTATCCGGGCATTACACATTCAATCGTTACCGACTCCGAGTTGCAGCGAAAGAAGACGAGTTGGTGTAAATTGTACTTGGAGTCCATCGAACCATAGATGAATGATCTCGCGAACTGCCCATGAACAACCCCTCGAACAGAAGACCGAAAGCACGACCTCTCTACAAGTTACAAGCCTACGGTCTTCACGACCCGGCAGCGCTACGTCGTCTAGAGCTAATCATCGTTGGAGAATTAGGAGGAGATTAGAACAACACTAGGCTTCTAATATGAGTATTATGGGATCTAGGTCAAACTATAATTCATCAACTAGGACAACCTAGAACTAGAACTAGAGAACTAGAGGTGGCTCCAAAGCCTATGTGTAAAAAAACATCAAATCCTCTAGTATATATAGGTTGGGAAGAGGAGAGGGGCTGCCACAAGGGGGGAAGGTTTCCCTTCCCCCTTGCAATGGCCAAGGAGGGGGAATCCCCCTCCACACTACAAAAAAAACCACTTCCGTGATGATACGTGTTTGTCACAGTAGGTCACGTTTTCTGTCATGCATGTACATCCATGACGATTACCTGTGCTGTCGTAGAAGTGTTCCATGACATTACCAAAATTATCATCACGGAAGTGTCCACTTCCATGACGATAAATCGCACGTCATAGAAGTGCTT
Source organism: Triticum aestivum (assembly GCF_018294505.1). Classification (NCBI taxonomy): domain Eukaryota; kingdom Viridiplantae; phylum Streptophyta; class Magnoliopsida; order Poales; family Poaceae; genus Triticum; species Triticum aestivum. The sequence goes on along the minus strand of NC_057804.1, from coordinate 444,091,812 downwards.
TCGTCAAGGGTGACCCACACGTGGCATCCTCCGTAATGGGTCACCGTTAATCTATCGGGTTCCGGTTTGGATCCGATAACCCGTTAACAGCTGGGACCAATGAGGATTTTCCACGTAGCTATAGCAACCACGTGTCAGCACTCGAAATGGACATATGTCAACCTCCCAATGGACAGGAGCGCCTATGATACGTCGACATGTGGAAAGGCCCAACAGCCGCCTATTTAGGTTAGAAAGGCTGGCCCAGTCAAAATTAGCAGGATGGCCCATTAATGGGCTGCTTGCAGACAGCCCATTCGTAGTTAAGGCCCGTACGACTATTGTCAAATCGGCCCATCAACGGCCCGTTCTAAACCTGTCATCATCGTGGCCCATGGTCACTTCTGGCATGTTAACAGTCCGCTAAGTATTTGGGCCGAATTACGGCCCGATGTGTTTCCGGCCCGTTAAAGGTCCTGCTTCATTTGGGCCAATTTATTAGCCATTTTAACTTCCGTCCCATAAACGACTGTGAAGGATTTGGGTCATATTCGGTCATGTCTGACATTCGTCCTGTTAGAGGCCCACTGTAGATTTCGGCCACTTCCAGCCTCTTGTGATTTTCGACCTGTTAACGTCGGACGAAATCCATGGGGCATGTGTGGCCCAGCATCACATCGGGCCTATGAACGACCCATATAAAACTGATACTAATCAAGCCCGGCCGAACTTCCAGCCTATTAAAGGCCCGTGTAGTAGGTCGGTGCATTTACGACCCATCTGAATTTCGGCCTATGAACGATCTGCATTGTAAGTGGGCCACCATGAGTTGAGATACATTTCGGCTTGCTAATGACCAGTGGGTTATTTGGCACAATCGGGGCTCAATCTCACTTTCGGCCTATTAAAGACCCATGTTATTTATGGGCTCGAGATATTTACACATGTTAACGACCTATTGTTACCGAGGGCCCAAATTATGTTTAGGCCTGTTAAAGGCCCACTAGGGGCGCATGCCTACCAAACATATGAAAGCTTATGCTGATTTAGGCCCAGATATTTTTAGTTGGCTACATGCAAATTAGGGCCCATAATCGTTTTTAGCCCAATTGGAATGGGCCTAACGAATGTTGGCACGTTGGGCTCCTACAAAGCTTTCGCTGAATACATTACTAAGATAAACCTACACTATACAAAAATAGCGTCGTAATTTCTACAGCCTTTGGCAGCACAATAAATGTTGTATCACAACAAAATAAATTCCAGCCATACAACAAAAGGCATGTTGGCATAAAGTTTTCAGTCCTTGTAGATAAAAGCACCATCAGATGTATAGAAGCACATATCATTTGACCTGAGTGCTAATGTTTCAGGTTGTAGAATCTGATGGAGCAGCATGATCTTCCCCTTTTTTCGCCATTGCTCTTGAACAATGAAGCAAATGTCTGATAGTTTGGTTTCAAAACCATTCACATCTTGACGACATTTGTCAACCACTATTTTTTTTCCGAAACGACGTCCATTAGGGATTGGACTTGTGTCTGGAGCACAGATATATCACTCTGTCTAGCCGGAAGATTTTGTTCAGTAGGCGATTTGGATGAGGTTACCTTGACAACCAACCCAGAATTACAGAGGAAGGTGCTTTTTGCACTGTTAGTGGAGAGATACCGACACACTGCAACAAGAGGTGACATTGTGCCTGTGGTAGCCTCCTCACCTTTAGGTGGTTGTGGTTGTTCAATCATTTGTTCCATAGCTTGCTGAAAGTTTGAACTTGTAGATTAGTGTACCAGATAAGTTACTAATGAGACAAAAACAAACAAAGTAGGTTTCACGTTTATACAAACTTATTTCTGGTGAACTACTGTAATACATTTGTAACACCCCGGATGTAACTTCCCATATTTGTAACTCCAACTCTTGCCATTTTCGGCTATGTGCTATGGTATTCCCTTCATGGTTGGGTTTTGTCTTTCGTTTTGCATTTTGTTCATGTCATGCATCTCATATCATGTCATCATGTGCATCTCATTTGCATACGTGTTCGTCTCATGCATCCGAGCATTTTCCCCGTTGTCCGTTTTGCAATCCGACACTCCCACGTGCACCGGCGCACCCCTCTTGTCTCTTTTCGTGTGCGGGTGTTAAAACGTTCTCGGAATGGGATGAGGCTTGCCAAGTGGCCTTGGTACACCACCGTTAGACCACCTGTCAAGTTTCGTGTCATTTGGAGATCGTTTGATACTCTAACGGTTAACCGCATAACCACAAAGGCCTCTTTTGAGTTGCAGGCCAACACCCCTTCAAAACAGCCCAATAACCAATCTAAGTCACTTCCATGCTCTCCGTCGTCGGATCACGATCGTGTGGGCGAAAACTACACCTCATTTGAAGTCTCCTAGCTCCCTCTACCTACAAATATGTGCCCATCCCCGAGATTTTCGGGCAAAAACCCTAGCTACCGCTCCCCTCGCGCCGCCGGACACGTCCGGATCGGGCCGGACACGTCCGCCGGCGCGCCCGCGCCAATCGCAGGCCGTCACGTGGCCAGCGCTGCCGCCCCCGCACCGCCGGCCCGCCTGGCCCGCTCCCGGCCCCCGAAGCCCGCGCCCCGCCGCCCGGTCCTCCGCTCCGCGCCGCCCCGCAGCCCGCACGCCGCCGCCCGGGTCGCCGTCGGTGCCGCCCGGCCCCGCCTCTGCGTCCGCCGCCGCCTCTTGCACCGGGATCCGGCCGGCCCGTCCTCCTCCGGCCATCGTCCTCCCCTCCGGCTCCATCTCCGGCGAGGAACTCCGGCCGACCTCGATCCACGCGCCAGATCCAGATCGGGTCAAAACTTAGGTTGACTTCGAATTTCCACTAAGTCTGCACATTATCATGCCATATTCATCGTGTCATAACTTTGCACCTGTGGCTCCGTTTTGGGCGTGCAGCATACCGAATTGTTCGCCTCGATGAGTACATCATTTTATCTCATTGCACCATTTTCATTTGAGCTCATATTGGTGCCCGAAATGCTGTTGGAAGAGGGCTATGTGATGTTAGTTTCAGATTCTTATCAGAACATGCACTTTTGTCATTTTTGCCATGATTGATGTGTGCATTTTATGAACTTGAGCCCTACATATGTTTTGAACTATGCCATGCCATCTTTACAGGGGTGAATGCCATGTATTTTTGTGATCAATGTGGTGACTAGCACAAGCATGTAAACTAGGCCTCGTGATGTTGCTGATTTCAGTCCCTGTTCTACTGTTATTTTTATGCCATGTAAACTTGATGCTACAGAGAGATCCATGCATATTTTGAGATACTTCAGTAAGGATGTTTTGAACATATGGTTATGATCTATCCATTCATGCCCCAGTTTGCAATTATGGAGTAGTCGAGCATGTCATTTTCGTGCTCTACTTTTCCTACAAAATGTTTCGTGGCAGATTGTTTACATGTTATTCAATTTTGCCAAGGTTGTTGTAGTTGATCCTTGCATGCTATGAACTTGTTATTGCCATGGATAGCTTCATAAACATGTCTTCTTGCTGATGCTATGCTTATCTTTTCATGCAATAACTTGTGGTGAGTGAATCGAGCTCGCGAAGATGCCTTCATAATTCTGTCAATGCCATGCCCTGTTTGCTGAATCTGTTAACGGAACTTGCTATGTTTACATGGGTGCCATCATTTCTTCTGATCCTTTTTGGCTCATGGTCAGTAAGGGAATTTTGTTCTATGCTTTGAGTAGAATCATGTCATGCCTTGTTTTGCTATTATAAGTTCCTGTAGCATGTTGATTGCTTGCTCTGAACATTGCTACCTGATGCTGTTTATGCCATGTCCAACCTGATATCTTTTGCACTTTTAACATGCCTGTTTGAACCTGTTATGGTGTGATTTAGCCGTAGCTCAGTGTTCCTCTTTTGTCAAGCATCTCCTGTAGATCACTGCCATATGCTTTGTTTTATGTTGGGGTGCTGTAGCATAGTTTCTTGTTGCATGCTAAGTAGCATCATGCTGTTAATCGCAGATTTGTGTCATTCTTGTTTTGCTTGCCATTTGCAAACCGTGCATCCGATTCCGGTGATCTTTATATCGATTTCAACCGAAATCATCTCATCTTTCCAGCGGCATATTTGGTTTGCCAAGTTGATGCCTTGTTCATCATTTTCCCTTCCGGAGCACGCATAAGCATTGCATATCACATCTCGCATATCATGTCATGTATTGCATCATGTTGCTTGTGCATTGCTCCATGTTTGATTGTGGTTCCATTGCTTGTGTTCTTGCTTTGGGTAGAGCCGGGAGACGAGTACGTGCACGAGGAACCTGTTGAGAACGCTTACGAGGATCAAGCCTTCGACAACTCTGAGAACTTTGCAGGCAAGATGACCATACCTTCGATATCACTTCTATCTTTGCTTTGCTAGTTGCTCGCTCTATCGTTATGTTAGCTCTACTTGCCATTGTTTATCATGCCTCCCATATTGCCATGTCAAGCCTCTAACCATCCTGTCCTAGCAAACCGTTGTTTGGCTATGTCACCGCTTTTGCTCAGCCCCTCTTATAGCGTTGCTAGTTGCAGGTGAAGATGAAGTTTGTTCCTTGTTGGAACATGGATATGTTGGGATATCACAATATCTCCTGTTTAATTAATGCACCTTATATACTTGGTAAGGGGTGGAAGGCTCGGCCTTATGCCTGGTGTCTTGTTCCACTCTTGCCGCCCTAGTTTCCGTCATACCGGTGTTATGTTCCTTGATTTTGCGTTCCTTACGCGGTTGGGTGATTTATGGGACCCCCTTGACAGTTCGCTTTGAATAAAACTCCTCAGCAATTCCCAACCTTGGTTTTACCATTTGACACCTAAGCCTTTTTCCCTTGGGTTTTCGCGAGCCCGAGGGTCATCTTTATTTTAACCCCCCCCGGGGCCAGTGCTCCTTCGAGTGTTGGTCCGAAACGGGCAGACTGCGGGGCCACCACGGGGCAACTCGAGGGTTGGTTTTACTCGTAGGCTGAACTATCCGGTGTGCTCTAAGAACGAGATACGTGCGACTCCTATCGGGATTTGTTGGCACATCGGGCGGCTTTGCTGGTCTTATTTTACCATTGTCGAAATGTCTTGTGAACCGGGATTCCGAGACTGATCGGGTCTTCCCGGGAGAAGGTATATCCTTCGTTGACCGAGAGAGCTTGTGATGGGCTAAGTTGGGACACCCCTGGAGGGTATATTATCTTTCGGAAGCCGTGCCCACGGTTATGAGGCAGATGGGAATTTGTTAATGTCCGGTTGTAGATAACTTGACACTTGACTTCATTAAAATGCATCAACCATGTGTGTAGCCGTGATGGTCTCTTCTCGGCGGAGTCCGGAAAGTGAACACGGTTTGAGTTATGTTTGACCGTAAGTAGTTTCAGGATCACTTCTTGATCGCTTCTAGCTTTCGACCGATGCGTTGTTTCTCTTCTCGCTCTCACTTGCGTATGTTAGCCACCATATATGCTTAGTGCTTGCTGCAGCTCCACCAGATTACCCCTTTTCCTACCTATGAGCTTAAATAGTCTTGATCTCGCGGGTGTGAGATTGCTGAGTCCCCGTGGCTCACATATTCTACCAAAACAGATGCAGGTGCCGAGGATACCAGCGCAAGTGGCGCAACCAAGCTCAAGTGGGAGTTTGACGAGGACCTTGGTCGTTACTATGTTTCGTTTCCAGATGATCAATAGTGGAGCCCAGTCGGGGCGATCTGGGATCTAGCATTTGGGGTTATCTTCTTTTCATTTGGATTTGACCGTAGTCGGTCTATGAGTGTATTTTGGATGATGTATGAATCTTAATTATGTATTGTGTGAAGTGGCGATTGTAAGCCAACTCTCTTTATCCCATTCTTGTTCATTACATGGGATTGTGTGAAGATGACCCTTCTTGCGACAAAACCACCATGCGGTTATGCCTCTAAGTCGTGCTTCGACACGTGGGAGATATAGCCGCATCGTGGGCGTTACAAGTTGGTAATCAGAGCCATCCCCGACTTAGGAGCCCCCTGCTTGATTGATTGCTGGCGTTGTTGAGTCTAGAACTAAAAAATGTTTTGAGTCTTAGGATTATATATATCGGAGAGTAGGATTCTTTTTACTCCTCAGTCCCTTCGTCGCTCTGGTGAGGTCTCCTGACGTAGATGTTTTGACTTTCCTCTCCTCAAATTTCACTAAAAAATTTTAGGATCACGCGGGTATCTTGGAATCGTTCCGATGGTTTTGTGACGAGAACATTGTTCTTGGTGCCTCCTGACATTTAGGGTTGTGGCAGTGTCCCGGGGAGTTGAGCTCCGAGGTGTTGTCGTCACAATTTTATCGTTGCAGTTCTGGAATACCTGAGTTTTGCCGACATCGAAAATCTCTTTTATGCAGTTGTTGGTGAGATAACCTCGACGTCACCCAGTACTGGGGAGTTCGGGAGTATTGCCATGACTCGTATAACGGATGCTTTTCGAAGGTTGAGGTACACGATTTCCGAAGGTTTCTTGGTTATGTGTTGACGGATGGATACAGCTGGATGTAGGGATTGTTAGTTTGGGTGAGATATATTGCTTCCCCTGTATCCCCAACACCTGATTGCATAACCGGAAAGTTTCGGGAGTTTATAGGTGGGATTCAAGTAGCTCTAGCACTTCTTCCCGCAGATATTTGGTTTGTGATTGGGTAATCCTTACCACTTATTTGTTCCAGTTGTACCTTGTTTATTTCATTCATCAATCTCTTATCAAGTGGCTTCTCACCTTAATGGATGTGTGATGTTAGCTTTGGGAATCCATTCGTTCATCCTTGTTCGAATGTTTATTGTGAAGACTATATGTTGCAATTTCTATCCGTTGATTCAACTTGTCTATCTGTCTATCAAGATGCTAACGGATGTCACCCTCTTCAGGATGGCTCCGCCAATGCGTCAGAATCCGGAACGCAATGATGGGAGTCAGGCGAACCCTCCACCTCCACCTCCGCCTCCGGAGGCATGGCAAGCTTTGATGGCAACCACAAACGCCAACGCTCAGTTGTTGATTCAGCTGATGCAAGAGCGCAACCAAGGCCAAGGCAACCAAGGGAATCAAGGTCAAGGGCAGTTCAATCATCAGCCTCAGTTTCCTACCCTCAACCAATTCCTTGCAAGTCAGCCGAAGTCTTTCAGCTACTGTGCCGAGGCCACAGACGCCGACAATTGGCTCGTGGATATCAACAAGCATTTTGAATGCAGCAATGTCAGGCCTGAGGACTACGTCAAGTTCGCTTCTTTTCAGCTCAAGGATCAAGCAGCTGATTGGTTCCAGCAATACAAGGATTCCAAAGGAGGTCGAGTGATTACTTGGACTGATTTCTGTCGGGACTTTAAAGCTCACCACATTCCTACCAGTGTTGTTGAGAGCAAGCGTGAGGAGTTCCGCAATCTCAAGCAAGGCAACATGTCAGTGTACGAATACAACAAGCAGTTTCAGAAACTTGCTCGCTTCGCTAAACAAGACGTTCCTGATGAGAAGAGTATGATCTATCAATTCAGAGGTGGCCTTAGAGAGGATCTGCAGTTAGCTCTCGTTCTTGTTGAGCCTACTCAGTTTGATCAATTCTACAATATGGCCCTCAAGCAAGAAGGTGCTCAGCTCAAGTGTGAGGCTTCTAAGAAGAGAATCAGGGATGCAGTTCAGTCTTCTTCTTCCTCTCAAGTGGCAGCTAAGCAGCAAAAGTTCTACCTTCCTCCTCCTCCATTTCGTCAGCCTTACCAGCAGAAGAACTCAGGTGGTCGTGGATCTTCCCACCCACCCAACCCAGGCTATCAGAACAAGTCTCGGCCTCAAGCTCCAAGGTCAAATGCTCCGTATCATCGTCCGCTCTCAGAAGTGACTTGCAACAAGTGCCAGCAGAAAGGTCACTACGCAAACAAATGCTTCAATCAAAGGCGCCTTCCTCCTCCTCCTCCTGTGAGATCTTCAAGCAATGCAGTGGTCAAGCATAATCCAAAGTATGCAAAGGTGAACATGATGAATGCAGCGCAAGAAGAGGATTCTTCTGATGTGATAATGGGTAATCTCTCAGGTAATGATATTCCTGCAAAAGTCTTATTTGATACCGGTGCATCGCATTGTTTCATGTCAACGCTGTTCTTTACCAAGCATGATTTCACTTCGGAATATTTGGATAGAACTCTAGCAATTGTTTCCCCGGGCAAGCACATGAGTTCTCGTTTGATGGTTCCAAATGTCGATATCAAGATGGGCGACTATAAATTTCTGTCTTCTCCAGTTGTTCTTGGTGACTAGGATATTGATCTAATTCTTGGGATGGACTGGCTTTCTAAGCACAAGGCTCAGCTTGACTGTGCTGTCAGGCAGATTCAATTGACACACCCTTCTGAGGATGTTGTCATCTATGCCGCTCGTGATGAAACCATTCGGTTGTTCTCTCTCAATGAGAAGGGCGAGTTGGCTGCTATCTCTCAAATTCTAGTCCTTTGTGAGTACCAAGATGTCTTTCCAGAAGAGCTTCCAGGTATGCCTCCTCATCGGCCAATCGAGTTCGTTATCGATCTTGAGCCTGGAACTGAACCCGTTTGCAAGCATCCTTACAAGCTTGGACACAAGGAGCTGAAGGAATTGAAGAAACAGCTCGATGAACAAGAGCGTCTGGGTTTGATCAGACCGAGTTCATCTCCATGGGGTTGTGGAGTTCTTTTTGTCCAGAAGAAGGATGGCACAGACCGACTTTGCGTCGATTACCGTCCATTGAACAAGAAGACAATCAAGAACAAGTATCCACTTCCCAACATCAATGAGCTTTTCGAGCAACTCAAAGGTGCTAAAGTATTCTCCAAGCTTGACCTTCGTATGGGTTATCATCAGATTCGCATTCGTGAACAAGATATTCCCAAGACAACATTCAGAACAAGCTATGGTTCTTATGAATATACTGTCATGTCTTTCGGCCTTGTCAATGCTCCTCCAACTTCTCTCGAATGATGAACTTTATCTTCAACCCCTACACAATGAATTCGTCTTGGTGTATCTCGATGATATTTTGGTCTTCTCCAAGAATAAGTCGGATCATGCCAAACATTTGCGATTGGTGCTCGACAAGCTCAGAGAGCATCAATTCTATGCGAAGTTTTCCAAATGTGAGTTCTGGCTTGATGAAGTTCTTTACCTTGGTCATATCATCTCCGCCAAGGGCATTGCTGTTAATCCGGCGAAGGTGTCTGCAGTTGTGAATTGGGAACCTCCTCAGAATGTCAAGCAGCTCCGCAGTTTTCTTGGTCTTGCAAGCTATTGCTGAAGATTCATTGAGAACTTCTCTAAGATTGCAAAGCCTCTTTCCAACCTCCTCCAGAAGCATGTCAAGTATGTCTGGACGCCTGAGTGTGACGTTGCTTTCAACACCCTCAAAGAGAAGCTAGTCACAGCTCCTGTCTTGACTCCTCCTGATGAATCCAAGCCATTCGAAGTTTTCTGTGATGCTTCTCTTCAAGGTCTCGGTGCTGTGTTAATGCAAGAGAAGAAAGTTGTGGCCTATACCTCTCGTCAGTTGAAGCCCAACGAAAAGAACTACCCCACTCACGATCTTGAGTTGGCGGCAGTTGTCCATGCATTGATAACATGGAGACATCTCTTGTTGGGAAGGCAAGTGGACATTTTCACCGATCACAAGAGCCTCAAGTATATCTTCACTCAACCCAACCTCAACCTCAGGCAAACTCGATGGGTCGAAATGATTCAAGAGTACAATCCAAGTATTGAATATACTCCTGGCAAGGCGAATGTGATTGCAGATGCTCTGAGCAGAAAGGCTTATTGCAACAGCCTAATTCTCAAGCCATTTCAACCGGATCTTTGTGAAGCTTTCCGCAAGCTGAATCTTCAAGTTGTTCCTCAAGGCTTTCTTGCCAACCTCATAGTCTCTCCTACTTTGGAAGATCAAATTCGTGAGGCACAACTCCTGGATACCATGGTGAAGAAGGTGAAACGTGGTATCGGCAAGGGCATTTCCAAGTACAAGTGCTATCGCTTGGATGACAAAGATACTCTTTTCTTCGAGGATCGAATTGTGGTTCCTAAAGGTGATCTGAGAAAAGTCATCATGAATGAGGCACACAATTCCCTCCTATCCATTCATCCTGGAAGTACGAAGATGTACCATGACCTCAAGCAGTCGTATTGGTGGACTCGAATGAAGCGAGAAATTGCTCAATTCGTGAATGAATGTGATGTCTGCAGAAGGGTGAAAGCAGAACACCAAAGACCAGCTGGTCTCCTCCAACCTCTTGCTATTCCAGAATGGAAGTTTGATCATATCGAGATGGACTTCGTAACTGGTTTTCCTAAGTCCAAGCGTGGAAATGATGCTATCTTCGTTGTCATCGACAAGCTTACTAAAGTGGCTCATTTTCTTCCTATCAAAGAATCTATCACAGCAGCTCAGCTGGCAGAGCTATACACCTCCAGGATTGTCTCCTTGCACGGCATTCCACAATTGATCTCTTCAGACCGTGGAAGCATCTTTACTTCTAAGTTCTGGGACTCCTTTCAGAAGGCCATGGGCACCAACATTTGTTTCAGCACAACTTTCCATCCTCAAACAAGTGGCCAAGTCGAGCGAGTCAATCAAATCCTTGAAGACATGCTCAGGGCTTGTGTCATTTCCTTTCGGTATGAAGTGGGAAGATTGTCTTCCATATGCCGAGTTCTCCTACAACAACAGCTTCCAAGCGAGTTCGGGCAAGGCCCCATTCGAAATTCTCTATGGCAGAAAGTGTCGTACTCCTCTCAATTGGTCCGAGACAGGTGAACGCCAACTTCTTGGCAACGACTTGATCACAGAAGCCGAAGAAATGTGCAAAGTCATTCGTGAGAATCTCAAAGCCGCGCAATCGCGCCAGAAGAGTTACTATGATAGCAAGCACCGTGACTTGGCTTTTGAAATCGGAGACCATGTCTACCTCCGCGTCTCTCCAATGAAAGGCACTCGTCCCTTCGGTATCAAAGGGAAGCTTTCCCCTAGATACGTGGGTCCTTTCAAGATCATTGGCAAAAGAGGCAATCTCGCCTATCAACTCGAGCTTCCATCCAACTTTGCAAACGTGCACGATGTGTTTCACGTGTCACAGCTTCGCAAGTGCTTCAAGACTCCTGAGCGCACTATCAACTTTGAAGAAATTGACCTCCAAGAAGATCTCTCTTATCATGAGCATCCCGTTGCTATTCTTGAAGAAACCGAGCGCAAGACTCGCAACAAGTCAATCAAATTCCTGAAAGTGAAGTGCTCACACCATTCCGACCAAGAAGCCACCTGGGAGCGCGAGGATCACCTCCGTTCCGAATATCCGGAGTTCTTTCAGTCCTAGATCTCGGGACGAGATCCTCTTGTAGTGGTGGAGTGTTGTAACACCCCGGATGTAATTTTCCTTCTTTGTAACTCCAACTCTTGCCATTTTCGGCTATGTGCTATGATATTCCCTCCGTCGTTGGATTTTGCTCTTTTGTTTTGCATTTTGTTCATGTCATGCATCTCATATCATGTCATCATGTGCATCTCATTTGCATACGTGTTCGTCTCATGCATCCGAGCATTTTCCCCGTTGTCCGTTTTGCAATCCGACACTCCCACGTGCACCGGCGCACCCCTCTTGTCTCTTTTCGTGTGTGGGTGTTAAACGTTCTCGGAATGGACGAGGCTTGCCAAGTGGCCTTGGTACACCACCGGTAGACCACCTGTCAAGTTTCGTGTCATTTGGAGGTCGTTTGATACTCCAACGGTTAACCGCATAACCACAAAGGCCTCTTTTGAGTTGCAGCCCAACACCCCTTCAAAACAGCCCAATCACCCATCTAAGTCACTTCCATGCTCTCCGTCGTCGGACCACGATCGTGTGGGCGAAAACTACACCTCATTTGGAGTCTCCTAGCTCCCTCTACCTATAAATATGTGCCCATCCCCGAGATTTTCGGGCAAAAACCCTAGCTACCACTCCCCTCGCGCCGCCGGACATGTCCGGATCGGGCCGGACGCGTCCGCCGCCGCGCCCGCGCCAATCGCAGGCCGCCACATGGCCAGCGCCGCCGCTCCCGCGCCGTCGGCCCGCTTGGCCCGCTCCCGGCCCCCGAAGCCCGCGCCCCGCCGCCCGGTCCTCCGCTCCGCGCCGCCCCGCAGCCCGCACATCGCCGCCCCAGCGTCGCCCTCCGGCCACCGCGTTCCGCAGCTCGCCCGCCCGCGCGCCGCCGCGGCTCCCCCGCGCCGCCGTCGCCCGGATCGCCGCCGGCGCCGCCCGGCCCCGCCTCCGCGTCAGCCGCCGCCTCCCGCGCCCGGATCCGGCCGACCTGTCCTCCTCCGACCGTCGTCCTCCCCTCCGGCTCCATCTCCGGCGAGGAACTCCGGCCGACCTTGATCCACGCGCCAGATCCAGATCGGGTCAAAACTTAGGTTGACTTCGAATTTCCACTAAGTCTACACATTATCATGCCATATTCATCGTGTCATAACTTTGCACCCGTGGCTCTGTTTTGGGTGTGTAGCATACCTATTGTTCGCCTCAATGAGTACATCATTTTATCTCATTGCATCATTTTCATTTGAGCTCATCTTGATGCCCGAAATGCTGTTGGAAGAGGGCTATTTGATGTTAGTTTCAAATTCTTACCAGAACATGCACTTTTGTCATTTTTGCCATGATTGATGTGTGCATCTTATGAACTTGAGCCCTGCATATGTTTTGAACTATGCCATGCCATCTTTACAGGGGTGAATGCCATGTATTTTTGTGATCAATGTGGTGACTAGAACAAGCATGTAAACTATGCCTCGTGATGTTGCTGATTTCAGTCCCTTTTCTCCTGTTATTTTTATGCCATGTAAACTTGATGCTACAGAGAGATCCATGCATATTTTGAGATACTTCAGTAAGGATGTTTTGAACATATGGTTATTCTATATCCATTCATGCCCCTGTTTGCAATTATGGAGTAGTCTAGCATGTCATTTTCGTGCTCTACTTTTGCTACAAAATGTTTCCTGGCAGATTGTTTACATGTTATTCAATTTTGCCAAGGTTGTTGTAGTTGATCCTTGCATGCTATGAACTTGTTATTGCCATGGATAGCTTCATAAACATGTCTTCTTGCTGATGCTATGCTTATCTTGTCATGCAATGACTTGTGGTGAGTGAATCGAGCTCGCGAAGATGCCTTCATAATTCTGTCAATGCCATGCCCTGTTTGCTGAATCTGTTAACGAAACTTGCTATGTTTACATGGGTGCCATCATTTCTTCTGATCCTTTTTGGCTCATGGTCAGTAAGGGACTTTTGTTCTATGCTTTGAGTAGAATCATGTCATGCCTTGTTTTGCTATTATAAGTTCCTGTAGCATGTTGATTGCTTGCTCTGAACATTGCTACCTGATGCTGTTTATGCCATGTCCAAGCTGATATCTTTTGCACTTTTGCCATGCTTGTTTGAACCTGTTATGGTGTGATTTAGCCGTAGCTCAGTGTTCCTCTTTTGTCAAGCATCTCCTGTAGATCACTGCCATATGCTTTGTTTTTATGTTGGGGTGCTGTAGCATAGTTTCTTGTTGCATGCTAAGTAGCATCATGCTGTTAATCGCAGATTTGTGTCATTCTTGTTTTGCTTGCCATTTGCAAACCGTGCATCCGTTTCCGGTGATCTTTATATCGATTTCAACCGAAATCATCTCATCTTTCTAGCGGCATACTTGGTTTGCCAAGTTGATGCCTTGTTCATCATTTCCCTTCCGGAGCACGCATAAGCATTGCATATCACATCTCGCATATCATGTCATGTATTGCATCATGTTGCTTGTGCATTGCTCCATGTTTGATTGTGATTCCATTGCTTGTGTTCTTGCTTTGGGTAGAGCCGGGAGACGAGTACGTGCACGAGGAACCTGTTGAGAACGCTTACGAGGATCAAGCCTTCGACAACTCTGAGAACTTTGCAGGCAAGATGACCATACCTTCGATATCACTTCTATCTTTGCTTTGCTAGTTGCTCGCTCTATCGTTATGTTAGCTCTACCTGCCATTGTTTATCATGCCTCCCATATTGCCATGTCAAGCCTCTAACCATCCTGTCCTAGCAAACCGTTTTTTGGCTATGTCACGGCTTTTGCTCAGCCCCTCTTATAGCGTTGCTAGTTGCAGGTGAAGATGAAGTTCGTTCCTTGTTGGAACATGGATATGTTGGGATATCACAATATCTCCTGTTTAATTAATGCACCTTATATACTTGGTAAAGGGTGGAAGGCTCGGCCTTATGCCTGGTGTCTTGTTCCAGTCTTGCCGCCCTAGTTTCCGTCATACCGGTGTTATGTTCCTTGATTTTGCGTTCCTTACGCGGTTGGGTGATTTATGGGACCCCATTGATAGTTTGCTTTGAATAAAACTCCTCCAGCAATGCCCAACCTTGGTTTTACCATTTGCCACCTAAGCCTTTTTCCCTTGGGTTTTCGCGAGCCCGAGGGTCATCTTTATTCTAACCCCCCCGGGCCAGTGCTCCTTCGAGTGTTGGTCCGAAACGGGCAGACTGCGCGGCCACCACGAGGCAACTCGAGGGCTGGTTTTACTCATAGGCTGACCTATCCGGTGTGCCCTGAGAATGAGATACATGTGACTCCTATCGGGATTTGTCGGCACATCGGGCGGTTGGCTGGTCTTGTTTTACCATTGTCGAAATGTCTTGTGAACCGGGATTCCGAGACTAATCGGGTCTTCCCGGGAGAAGGTATATCCTTCATTGACCGTGAGAGCTTGTGATGGGCTAAGTTGGGACACCCCTGGAGGGTATATTATCTTTCGAAAGTCGTGCCCGCGATTATGAGGCAGATGGGAATTTGTTAATGTCCGGTTGTAGATAACTTGACACTTGACTTCATTAAAATGCATCAACCGTGTGTGTAGCCGTGATGGTCTCTTCTCGGCGGAGTCCGGGAAGTGAACACGGTTTGAGTTATGTTTGACCGTAAGTAGTTTCAGGATCACTTCTTGATCGCTTCTAGCTTCTCGACCGATGCATTGTTTCTCTTCTCGCTCTCACTTGCGTATGTTAGCCACCATATATGCTTAGTGCTTGCTGCAGCTCCACCAGATTACCCCTTTTCCTACCTATGAGCTTAAATAGTCTTGATCTCGTGGGTGTGAGATTGCTGAGTCCCCGTGGCTCACAGATTCTACCAAAACAGATGTAGGTGCCGAGGATACCAGGGCAAGTGGCGCAACCGAGCTCAAGTGGGAGTTTGATGAGGACCTTGGTCGTTACTATGTTTCGTTTCCAGATGATCAGTAGCGGAGCCCAGTCGGGACGATCGGGGATCTAGCATTTGGGGTTGTCTTCTTTTCATTTGGATTTGACCGTAGTCGGTCTATGAGTGTATTTTGGATGATGTATGAACTTAATTATGTATTGTGTGAAGTGGCAATTGTAAGCCAACTCTCTTTATCCCATTCTTGTTCATTACATGGGATTGTGTGAAGATGACCCTTCTTGCGACAAAACCACCATGCGGTTATGCCTCTAAGTCGTGCTTCGACACGTGAGAGATATAGCCGCATCGTGGGCGTTACAACATTAGCATGTATTGTAGTGCCAACTACATAATAAAATCACTTTCGGAACATATGTCCGTGTAGCATGCCTACTGTATTGTCTATTTCCTCACCTTCATTGACATGTAAGGATAAAGAGACATGGTTTAAAGTAGGATGAACATAGTATGACATCATTCATATCATGGGCAAACAGATATAAAACAAATAGGCTATTGTATTATTGAGTGGGCACGTGAACATCACAACTAGATTACAGATCAAGACCAAAAGAATTTCCTTCATCTCTTTTAAACCGTGTAAGGTGAAATGATACGTTAAGACAACTGTGTATAAAAGTGAATAGAGTAACTAACATTGGCTGCAAACCTAGTTAAATGAACACGTCACAATAACAAGCAGTTCAAAGGCAGGAGGAGTAAGGACTTACAACAACGGCTTGAACTGGTGTGCTCATGCCCTTCATCTTGCTCGTGTGGCAATCCTTGAAGATTTGCACTCAATCTATTCAGATTCTTTTTGGTCCACACGGGCTTTCCTCTGTATTTGGAACAAGTCAATATAGATACAATAATATGGCACAAAAAATAAGGAAGTAGCAGCTATTTACAAGAGCCCCGCGGTGTGCAATATAGCTACGAGATCCTGTTGTCTGTTGGAATTTCACTTTACATTGGTTGGTCTTGTTCTTCAAACAGTTAGCCTAGAAGAAGATACACTTGTAAGGCACAAATGTAAATACAAGTCAATATGTGATCTGATCAAATACATATACCCTACCTGATACTTTGGATCAGACTAGTGTTTAACAAGAGTTGTCCAGTTTTCATCTGTAATATATTCCACTCGAGATGTTTGGGCGATTTTATTGTTAGCCTTGACTTCAAAGTGAGTTTTCTAAGGTGATACCGATACTGCCGCAGAGCAAACTAAAAAACATGAGTGCATGCTTGTTCAGTTGCATCATCTTTCGGATCCAACTTGAACCTCATCTGTTGAAAAAAAGAATGTGAGTCTTATTAGGAGGAAGCTAGAAATTATGGGACAGAGCAAGACAATATTACAAATTGTGATGAATAACATTACTTACAGATAAATGGTCAAGGATGGTCTTAAACTCGGTATCTTCTTTGTCATTCCTGTACTGGATCCATGTTGGGAGGATACGTGCATGACACCTAACGGCAACGGCTGCCTCTGATACTAACTTGGCTGAATTTGTAGCATCATGTGGCCTTTTTAAACCTACCTCAAAATGGATCTCCATTCTTCCTCCTTTAGATTTTGTTAATCTATCAAGCATTATCCCTGATGTCTATTTTCGCTTGCGCCGTGGTTCTAGTTCAACAATGAATATGGAAAGTGTTAGTGCAGATCAAAGTGTGAGAGTACATATAAAGGAGCATGCAACTACAACTTGACTCGGTCAGGTACCATCTTGGTGTTGATCCTCATGAGGTTTGTCGGCGTTCTGGATACAGGGATACCCAGACTTGCCTGCCTGCGGCCCACTGTGCGGCTCCATCGGCAGCCTAGTACGGCGCAACTTTAGCATCGACAACTGAAGACCCTCGCGAGGGGCCAAGCCTCGCAGGCGGACAACGCCAAGACCCTCGAGGGGATCAGCCTCCTCAGGCTGGCTCCTGAGGGGCCGAGAGTTCTATGCAAGGCGCACCTCGCGAGGCTCAGCTAATGTGAGCCATGACGACCAAGGCCAAGCGGGCGCCAGGCGGGCACCAGCGGGTGCAGAGCGCCAGTTTCCCCTTTGGTGCAAAGGAGGCAAGCGACAGGTGTGGAGTCCCAAGGAATCAACCAAAGGTTTCCATTCTGGTGCAACAAGACCAAGACTACCAGGACGACAGGACGGAGGCATGATATAATTCAATTATATGATTTATATACTAGGCAAGTGAGCAGAGGTCAATCACATATATGATGTGTCAACTAAGGAGATGACATCTAGTATTGTGTATATGATGTAAAAACTAAGCATTAAGAGACAACATATTCATGATATGAGTAATATAACCCTGCCAAGTTTGAGCATACACCTCAGGGGGATAATAGGACTGGTCATCTACCTCTGAGTCCTCCTCTGAGGAGCTATCTCTAACCAGCAAGATATCTGCTTCAGCAGATAGCATTGTCTGCTTTGAAGACCTTGTTTTCACTCCAGATTTCTCCATCACCAATTTAAATGGTTGATGCACAGGAAGAGGAGTTGAATATACAAACATTGTCGACAAATGCAATGAGTAATACAAAAAAGGACGTCATGATATAATTCACATATATGATGCTTGGCTAAACAGCATGGCATTGCATAATGCACACACGTAATGCCTTGCAACAAGATAGCATTGCATAATTCACATATATAATGTCTTGCAACAAGATGGCATTGCCAAATTCACATACATGGTAATTAGACACTAAACATGTGGCATTCACACAAAGAATGTCTAAACTAAGCAAGACATATTTGATATGAGCAATATAACCCTGCCAAGTTAGAGCATGCACCTTCGGGGGGAAATAGGACTAGTCATCTGTCTCTGAATCCTCCTCTAAGGAGCTATCCGTAACCAGCAAGACATGCGCTTCGTCAGATAACATTGTCTGCTCTGAAGACCTTGTTTCCACTCCAGATTTTTCCATGACCGTGTTGAATGGCTGATGCACATTAAGAGTAATTGAATGTACTAAAATTGTTGACAAATTTAATATGTAATAAAAGAATGATGGCATGATATAATTCACATATAAGATGACTGGCTAACCAGGGTGGCGTTGCAAAATTCACAGATATGATGCCTGGCTAAACAAGATGGCATTGCATGATTCACATATATGATATAGAAACTAAACAGACGACATTCACACAAAGCATGTCTAAACTAAGCAGATGACATATTTGATGTATAAAGTAAGCAATGCAAGGCACCATATGCATGATATTACCAACATCAGCATGCCAAGTTAGAGCGAAGACCTCAGGGGGTAAATACGAGTGGTCTTCTCCTTCTGGATCCCCCTGAGAACAGGTATCTTCCTCTTGATTACAATCCTAGGGAGGGGGTGATACGTCCATTTTGCATCATGCTTTTATATCAATATTTATTGCAATATGGGCTGTTATTACACATTATATATCAATACTTATGGCTATTCTCTCTTATTTTACAAGGTTTACCATGAAGAGGGGGCATGCCGGCAGCTGGAATTCTGGCTGGAAAAGGAGCAAACATTGGAAACCTATTCTGCACTGCTCCAAAAGTCTTGAAACTCCACGAAACTTATTTTTGGAATTAATAAGAATTATTGAGCAGAAGAAACACCTCAAGGGGCCCACACCCTAGCCAGGAGGGTGGCGTGTGTGCCCACCCCTACTGGGCGCGCCCCATGTCTCTTGGCCCCCCTGGTGGCCCTCCGGTGTCCATCTTCTGCTATATGAAGGCTTTTACCATGGAAAAAATCGTGGGCAAGCTTACGGGACAAAACTCCGCCACCACGAGGCGGAACCTTGGCGGAACCAATCTAGAGCTCTAGCAGAGCTGTTCTGCCAGGGAAACTTCCCTCTGCAAGGGGGAAATCATCACCATCGTCATCACCAACGATCCTCTCATCGGCAGAGGGTCAATCTCCATCAACATCCTCACCAGCACAATCTCCTCTCAAAACCCTAGTTCATCTCTTGTATCCAAACCACAAATTGGTACCTGTGTGTTGCTAGTAGTGTTGATTACTCCTTGTAGTTGATAGTAATTGGTTTACTTGGTGGAAGATCATATGTTCAGATCCTTAATGCATATTATTACTCCTCTGATTATGAACATGAATATGCTTTGTGAGTAGTTACATTTGTTCCTGAGGACATGGGTGAAGTCTTGCTATTAGTAGTCTTGTGAATTTGGTATTCGTTCGATATTTTGATGAGATGTATGTTGTCTTTCCTCTAGTGGTGTTATGTGAATGTCGACTACATGACACTTCACCATTATTTGGGCCTAGAGGAAGGCATTGGGAAGTAATAAGTAAATGATGGGTTGCTAGAGTGACAGAAGCTTAAACCCTAGTTTATGCGTTGCTTCGTTAGGGGCTGATTTGGATCCATATGTTTAATGATGTGGTTAGGTTTACCTTAATACTTCTTTTGTAGTTGCGGATGCTTGCAATAGGGGTTAATCATAAGTGGGATGCTTGTCCAAGTAAGGGCAGTACCCAAGCACCGGTCCACCCACATATCAAATTATCAAAGTACCTAACGCGAATCATATGAGCGTGATGAAAACTAGCTTGACGATAATTCCCATGTGTCCTCGGGAGCTCTTTTCTCATTATAAGAAATTGTCCAGGCTTATCCTTTGCTACAAAAAGGATTGGGCCACCTTGCTACACTTTATTTACTTTCATTGCTTGTTACTCGTTACAATTTATCTTATCACAAAACTATCTGTTACCTACAATTTCAGTGCTTGCAGAGAAAACCTTACTGAAAACCGCTTGTCATTTCCTTCTGCTCCTCGTTGGGTTCGACACTCTTACTTATTGGAAGGACTACGATAGATCCCCTACACTTGTGGGTCATCAAGACTCTTTTCTGGCGCCGTTGCCAGGGAGTGTAGCACTTTTGGTGAGTGGAACTTGGTAAGGAAACATTTATATAGTGTGCTGAAAGTTTCTGTTACTTGTTACTATGGAAACTAATCCTTTGAGGGGCTTGTTCGGGGTATCTTCACCCCGACCAGAAGAGCAAAGAGTTGCTCCTCAACCTACTGAACCTACTGAAAATATTTACTTTGAGATTCCTTCGGTTATGATAGAGAAACTGCTAGCTAATCCATTTGCAGGAGATGGAACATTGCATCCCGATTTACACCTTATCTTTGTGGATGAAGTTTGTGGATTATTTAAGCTTGCAGGTATTCCCGATGATGTTGTCAAAAGGAAGGTCTTCCCTTTATCTTTGAAGGGAGATGCATTTACATGGTATAGGCTATGTGATGATACTGGATCTTGGAATTATAAACGATTGAAGTTGGAATTTCACCAGAAGTTCTATCCTATGCATCTTGTTCATCATGATCGCAATTACACATATAATTTCTGGCCTCGCGAAGGAGAAAGCATCGCTCAAGCTTGGGGGAGGCTTAAGTCAATGTTATATTCATTCCCCAATCACGAGCTCTCTAGAGAAATGATTATTCAAAAATTTTATGCTCGGCTTTCTCTCAATGATCGCAACATGCTCGATACTTCCTGTGCTGGTTCTTATATGCTGACGACTATTGAATTCAAATGGAACTTATTGGAAAGAATTAAAGGCAACTCTGAAGAATGGGGTTCCGACGATGGTAAGGAGTCAGGTATGACACCTATGTTTGATTGTGTTAAATCTTTTATGGATACCGATGCTTTTCATGGATTTAGCGCTAAATATGGACTTGACTCTGAGATAGTAGCTTCTTTCTGTGAATCTTTTGCTACTCACGTTGATATCCGTAAGGAGAAGTGGTTTAAATATAATCCTCCCGTTGAAGTAAAAGTAGTTGCACCTATTACAGTTGAAGAAAAGATTGTCACTTATAGTGATCCTATTGTTCCTACTACTTATGTTGAGAAACCTCCTTTTCCTGTTAGGATAAAAGATCATGCTAAAACTTCAACTGTTGTTCGTAAGAGTAATACTAGGACTTATACACCTCCTGAGCAAATCAAAGTTGAACCTAGTATTGCTATGGTTAAAGATCTCTTGGATGATGATTTAGATGGACATGTTATTTATTTCTGTGGTGACACTGCTAATATTGCTAGACCTGATACTAAGATACATAGACCTATTGTAGGCATGCCTATTATTTCTGTTAAAATAGGAGATCATTGTTATCATGGCTTATGTGATATGGGTGCTAGTGCTAGTTGCAATACCCTATGATTTATATAAAGAAATTATGCACGACATTACACCCGTTGAATTAGAAGATATTGATGTCCCCATTAAGCTTGCTAATAGGGACACTATTAAACCAGTTGGGATTGTTAGAGATGTCGAAGTCTTGTGTGGGAAGGTCAAATATCCTGCTGATTTTCTTGTTCTTGGTTCCCCACAAGATGATTTTTGTCCCATTATTTTTGGTAGACCCTTCTTGAACACTGTTAGTGCTAAGATTGATTGCGAAAAGGATGTTGTTGAAATTGGCTTAGGGGATATGAAACATGAGTTTAATTTTGCTAAGTTTTGTAGATAACCTCGTGATAGAGAATCACCTAGTAAGGATGAGATTATTGGTCTTGATTCTATTGCCGTGCCTCCTACTGATCCGTTAGAACAATACTTGCTTGACCATGAAAATGATATGTTTATGAAGGAAAGAAGGGAAATAGATGAAGTGTTCCTTAAACAAGAACCTATGCTGAAACATAACCTTCCCGTTGAAATTCTTCGGGATCCCCCTCCACCCAAGGGTGATCCCGTGTTTGAACTCAAACCATTACCTGATAATCTTAAGTATGCTTATCTTGATGAAAAGAAAATATATCCTATTATTATTAGTGCTAACCTTTCAGAACAAGAAGAAGAAAGATTATTGAAAACTCTAAAGAAGCACCGTGCTACTATTGGATATACTCTGGATGATCTTAAGGGCATTAGTCCCACTCTATGTCAACACAAAATAAATGTGGAGAAAGATGCCAAACCATCTAGAGATCCTCAATGATGACCAAATCCCAAAATGAAAGAAGTGGTAAGAAAGGAGATACTAAAGCTACTTGAGGCAGGTATAATTTATCCCGTTGCTGATAGTGATTGGGTAAGCCCGGTCCATTGTGTTCCCAAAAAGGGAGGTATTACTGTCGTTCCTAATGATAAAGATGAATTGATCCTGCAAAGGATTATTACAGGTTATAGGATGGTAATTGATTTCCGTAAATTAAATAAATCTACTAAGAAAGATCATTACCCTTTACCTTTTATTGATCAAATGCTAGAAAGACTATCCAAACACACACATTTCTGCTTTCTAGATGGTTATTCCGGTTTCTCTCAAATACCTGTGTGAGCGGGGGATCAATCAAAAACTACTTTTACTTGCGCTTTCGGTACTTTTGCTTATAGACGTATGCCTTTTGGTTTATGCAATGCACCTGCTACCTTTCAAAGATGCATGATGGCTATATTCTCTGACTTTTGTGAAAAGATTTGTGAGGTATTCATGGATGATTTCTCCGTCTATGGATCCTCTTTTGGTGATTGCTTGAGCAACCTTGATCGAGTTTTGCAGAGATGTGAAGACACTAGCCTCATGTTGAATTGGGAAAAGTGCCACTTTATGGTTAATGAAGGCATTGTCTTAGGGCATAAGATTTCCGAGAGAGGTATTGAAGTTGATAAGGCTAAGGTTGATTCTATTGAAAAGATGCCATGTCCCAAGGACATAAAAGGTATAAGAAGTTTCCTTGGTCATGCCGGTTTTTATAGGAGGTTCATTAAGGACTTTTCTAAAATCTCTAGGCCTCTGACTAATTTATTGCAAAAAGACATTCCTTTTGTCTTTGATGATGATTGTGTAGAAGCATTTGAAATACTTAAGAAAGCTTTGATCACTGCACCTATCGTTCAGCCACCTGATTGGAATTTACCATTTGAAATTATGTGTGATGCTAGTGATTATGTTGTAGGTGCTATTCTAGGGCAAAGAGTTGATAAGAAATTGAATATTATCCAATATTCTAGTAAGACTCTTGATACTGCCCAGAGAAATTATGCTACTACTGAAAAAGAATTCTTAGCAGTTGTGTTTGCATGTGATAAGTTTAGACCTTATATTGTTGATTCCAAGGTTAGTATTCACACTGATCATGCTGCTATTAAATATCTTATGGAAAAGAAAGATGCTAAGCCTAGACTCATTAGATGGGTTCTCTTGCTCCAATAATTTGATTTGCATATTATTGATAGAAAGGGAGCTGAGAACCCCGTTGCAGATAACTTGTCTAGGTTAGAGAATGTTCTTGATGACCCACTGCCTATTGATGATAGCTTTCCTGATGAACAATTAGCGGTCATTAATACTTCTCGTACTGCTCCTTGGTATGCTGATTGTGCTAATCACATTGTCACTAAATTTATACCACCAAGTTTCACATACCAGCAAAAGAAAAGTTTCTTTTATGATTTAAGACATTACTTTTGGGATGACCCACACCTTTATAAAGGAGTAGATGGTGTTATTAGATGTTGTGTACCTGAGCATGAACAGGAACAGATCCTACGCAAGTGTCACTCTGAATCCTATGGAGGACACCACGTTGGAGATAGAACTACACACAAGGTACTGCAATCCGGTTTTTATTGGCCTACTCTCTTCAAAGATGCCCGTAAGTTTGTCTTATCTTGTGATGAATGTCAAAGAATTGGTAATATTAGTAGACATCAAGAAATGCCTATGAATTATTCTCTTGTTATTGAACTGTTTGATGTTTGGGGCTTTGATTATATGGGACCTTTTCCTGCCTCTAATGGTTACACACATATTTTAGTTGCTGTTGATTACGTTACTAAGTGGGTAGAAGCTATTCCAACTAGTAGTGCTGATCATAACACTTCTATTAAAATGCTTAAAGAAGTTATTTTTCCGAGGTTTGGAGTCCCTAGATATCTTATGACTGATGGTGGTTCACATTTTATTCATGGTGCTTTCCGTAAGATGCTTGCTAAGTATGATGTTAATCATAGAATCACATCTCCTTATCATCTGCAGTCTAGTGGTCAAGTAGAGTTGAGCAATAGAGAGCTCAAATTAATTTTGCAGAAGACTATCAATATATCTAGAAAGAATTGGTCCAGAAAAACTTGATGATGCATTATGGGCTTATAGAACTGCATAGAAAAATCCTATGGGTATGTCTCCATATAAGATGGTTTATGGAAAAGCATGTCATTTACCTCTAGAACTTGAACATAAAGCATATTGGGCTATTAAAGAGCTCAACTATGACTTAAAAGTTGCTGGTGAGAAGAGGTAATTTGATATTAGCTCACTTGATGAATGGAGATCCCAAGCCTATGAGAATGCCAACCTATTCAAAGAAAAAGTCAAACGCTGGCATGACAAAAGAATACACAAGCGTGAATTTAACATAGGTGATTATGTGTTATTATTCAACTCTCGTTTAAGATTTTTTGCAGGAAAACATCTCTCTAAATGGGAAGGTCCTTACGTTATCGAGGAGGTATATCATTCTGGTGCCATAAAAATTAACAACTTTGAAGGCACAAGTCCGAGGGTGGTGAACAATCAAAGAATCGAACATTATATCTCAAAATCCTATCAATGTTGAAACTAATATTATTGAAACTGTAACCCCGGAGGAATACATAAGGGACACTTTCCAGAATTTCCAGACTCTGAAAAGGAATAGGTATGTTGTACGGTAAGTAAACCGACTCCAAAACAATTCTAATGCCATTTTTTACCAGTTTTGGAATATTTAAGAATTTTAGGAAGAAAGAAGTAGTCCGGGAAGGACACGAGGCCTCCACGAGGGTGGAGGGCGCGCCCACCCTTACTGGTCGCACCCCCCTATCTCGTGGCCACCTCGTGTGCCTCCCGGACTCCGTTTTCTTGCACGTTACGTATTTTGGTCGGTAAAAATTCATTATATAAACTCCCGAAGGTTTTGACCACCAAATCACGCAATTATCCTTTGTTTTCGTTCCGAGCTATTTCTGTTTTAGGTCTAGAGCACTATGGCATCACCCTCCTTCAACAATGAAGACAAGGATGCTTGGCTATTGAAGATAGAGCTGAAAAGAGAAGAACCGGAAGAGATCAACAAAGAGGAAGGGATCAAGAAGGCCATGGAGATTCAAGCTCTGGCGGTGAAAGAAGAAGACATCCCTCAACCCCTACCTAACCTCTTTACTCCAACTGAGAATGAAGCTTTCAAGATGATTGAGTTAGCTCGCATACAGAATAAGTATCTCACACAGGAGAATATTTTGCTGAAGGATCATATCGCCAGACTCAAGGGCATTATCCGCAAGTTGGAGTTGCTTTTACGCCCGATGTGCGATTATCCACCATCATCATCACCACCTCCATCACCTCCGAGGACATAATCATATGGGTATGGGCACTCCCCTTGGCAACTACCAAGCTTGGGGGAGGTGCCCGGTATCGTATCACCATCACACTCCTATCCTTACCATTTTATTTAGTTCGATCCTTTTAGTAGTATCTTGATCTAGTAGATTGAAGTTCTGATATCAGGTAGTCTTGAGTTTTGCTTTGTGATCTCTTTATGTAATCGAGTCCGTGAGCTACCTATAATAAAGGTTAGTGTTGAGTCAAGGGCTTGCTATCTTGCCATGATCTTGGGAAAGTAGAAATAATAAAAGAGTTCACATTGATCTTATGGTTAGTGATGACTTCACACATAGAAAGTATGAGGCATAAAAGTTGTTGAGAGTTTATAAACGTAGTTTTGGTCATCGTTGCAATTAATAGGAAGTGATAAGGAAAGAGAGGTTCACATACAAATATATTATCATGGACATATTTTATGATTGGGAGCACTCATTAAGTATGACATGCTAAAAGAGTTGATGTTGGACAAGGAAGACAACGTATTGGTTTATGTTTTCTCACATCTCAGTTAAAGTATATTGTCATTGACCTTCCAAACATGTTGAGCTTGCCTTTCCCCCTCATGCTAGCCAAACTCCTTGCACCAAGTAGAGATACTACTTGTGCTTCCAAATATCCTTAAACCCAGTTTTGCCATGGGAGTCCACCATACCTACCTATGGATTCAGTAAGATCCTTCAAGTAAGTTGTCATGTTGCCGGCAATAAAAATTGCTACGTAAATATGTATAAGATTTTATGCATCCAACCCTAAACGCATATGACAACCCCTGTTTCCCTCTACGAAGGGCCTATTTTTTACTTTATGTTTTTACTTTATGCTTGAGTCAAGGTGATCTTCACCTTTCCCTTTTTCATTTTATCCTTTGGCAAGCTCCTCGTGTTTGAAAGATCATGATACATATATACAATTGAGTGTAAGTTAGCATGTACTATTATTGTTGACATCACCTAAAGGTGAATACATTGGGAGGCAACACAATAATCCCCTATCTTTCTCAATGTCCAGCTGAAACTCCATAACCACAAGTATTGCGTGAGTGTTAGCAATTATAGAAGACTACATGATAGTTGAGTATGTGTACTTGTTGAAAAGCTCTATTCTTGACTCTTTTTGATGTTATGATAAATTGCAATTGCTTCAATGATTGAGATTATAGTTTGTTAGCTTTCAATGAAGTTTCTGAACCATACTTAACATTGTGAATTGATTGTTACTTGAGCATAAGTCATATGATAAAATCTATATATGTTGCTGTTATAAGAATGATCATGATGCCCTCATGTCCGTATTTTGTTTTTATCGGCACCTCTATCTCTAAACATGTGGACATACTTTTCGATTTCGGCTTCTGCTTGAGGACAAGCGAGGTCTAAGCTTGGGGGAGTTGATACGTCCATTTTGCATCATGCTTTTATATCAATATTTATTGCATTATGGGTTGTTATTACACATTATATATCAATATTTATGGCTATTCTCTCTTATTTTACAAGGTTTACCATGAAGAGGGGGGATGCCAGCAGCTGGAATTCTGGCTGGAAAATGAGCAAACATTGGAAACCTATTCTGCACTACTCCAAAAGTCCTGAAACTCCACGAAACTTATTTTTGGAATTAATAAGAATTATTGAGAGGAAGAAACACCTCAGGGGGCCCACACCCTGGCCAGGAAGGTGGGGGGCGCGCCCACCCCTACTGGGCATGCCCCCTGTCTCCTAGGCCCCCTGGTGGCCCTCCGGTGTCTATCTTCTGCTATATGAAGGCTTTTACCCTGGAAAAAATCATGGGCAAGCTTACGGGACGAAAATCCGCCGCCACGAGGCGGAATCAATCTACAGCTCCGGTAGAGCTGTTCTGCCGGGGAAACTTCCCTCCGGGAGGGGGAAATCATCACCATTGTCATCACCAACGATCCTCCCATCGGGAGAGGGTTAATCTCCATCAACATCTTCACCAGCACCATCTCCTCTCAAAACCCTAGTTCATCTGTTGTATCCAATCTTCTATCCAAACCACAAATTGGTACCTGTGGGTTGCCAGTAGTGTTGATTACTTCTTGTAGTTGATACTAATGGGTTTACTTGGTGGAAGATCATATGTTCAGATCCTTAATGCATATTATTACTACTCTGATTATGAACATGAATATGCTTTGTGAGTAGTTACGTTTGTTCCTGAGGACATGGGTGAAGTCTTACTATTAGTAGTCATGTGAATTTGGTATTCGTTCGATATTTTGATGAGATGTATGTTGTCTTTCCTCTAGTGGTGTTATGTGAATGTCGACTACATGACACTTCACCATTATTTGGGCCTAGAGGAAGGCATTGGGAAGTAATAAGTAAATGATGGGTTGCTAGAGTGACAGAAGCTTAAACCCTAGTTTATGCGTTGCTTCGCTAGGGGCTGATTTGGATCCATATGTTTAATGCTGTGGTTAGGTTTACCTTATACTTCTTTTGTAGTTGCGGATGCTTGCAATAGGGGTTAATCATAAGTGGGATTCTTGTCCAAGCAAGGGCAGTACCCAAGCACCAGTCCACCCACATATCAAATTATCAAAGTACCGAACGCGAATCATATGAGCGTGATGAAAACTAGCTTGACGATAATTCCCATGTGTCCTTGGGAGATCTTTTCTCATTACAAGAAATTGTCCAGGCTTATCCTTTGCTACAAAAAGGATTGGGCCACCTTGCTGCAGTTTATTTACTTTCATTGATTGTTACTCGTTACAATTTATCTTATCACAAAACTATCTGTTACCTACAATTTCAGTGCTTGCAGAGAAAACCTTACTGAAAACCGCTTATAATTTCCTTTTGCTCCTCGTTGGGTTCAACACTTTTACTTATCGAAAGGACTACAATACACCCCCTACACTTGTGGGTCATCAGGGGTCTGCCTTTGCACCCACCATGGAGCGACGTCTGCATGAAATTTTATTGCCACAAGGCTCGTCTCTTTTGCTCTACATGTTCAGTTCCATTGTATACAATAACTGACATGCATAGGAATAAAACATAGTGAGATTATGTAAGGAGTGCATGCACAAATCCAGAGTGATGGTAGCAAATTGTGGATAGACCCAAAACCAATGATAGCAGGCAGATAATAGGTTTAGTTAAAAATACAGATAATGGCTCCTTTAATGTTTGTTTCCACCCAACATGAAACTCATAGTAGACACCCGAGATTAACCGGATAGTAGACAAATAGTATTGATTGATGACCCAATCACTACTAGGAAAAACCCTAGTAGTAGCCCGGGTTTTGAGGCTAGCAGCAGCGTAGGCAGCCGCGCTACTACTACGACGCTACAGCTAACTTAGTACTAGCGCGGTCGGTACCCGCGCTACTACTGTTGTCTATATCAGCAGCGCTTTTCTGGAACGAGCTACTGTTAGTTAGCTATAGCGGTTTCCTAACCCCTCGCTACTGCTAAATCTTTCATCATTTCCCCAGCTTCCTACCCCGTTTCGGTCCAGCGTTTCGGTCCAGATACTAGGTACTACTAGATATTAATTTCATAAAGCATTATAGGTACTAGGTAGTACTCCCTCCGTTCCAAATTACTCGTCGTGGTTCAAACCACGACGAGTAATTTGGAATGAAGGGAGTACTGGATAACAATTTCATATATAGTCAACATGCATCCTCAAGCGGTACTAGGTGATATCGACCATGATCATCATATGTAGTTCTAGATGATATCGACGACGATCATCATATTTAGTTCTAGATGACATCGATGATGATCATCATATGTAGTTCTAGATGATATAGCCACACACACATATGTAGTTCTAGATGATATCAAAGACGATCATCATCCTCAAGCCTGGGCGGTTGGTGTTCCTGATAGCAATTAGGATGGCCTATCCAACACGAAGATTCTTGCCATCAAGGAATCTCTTCCACCCAACCGAGTTTAAGTGTGTGCGACCATCCGTGTCCACGCGGTAAGTACAAGTTGTGATGGAGCCCCTTGCGGTAAGGCATAGTCCAGCTGAGCCTTCTTCATCAGGCTTAATACCATAACTCATAGATAGGCTCTTTGCCAATTCTGAAAAAGAAAAAACATATCAATTAATAAATAGCCTCGCACATACTGTTGCAAATAAGTATATATGGATTATCTACACTATTAATAGTTCCTTAGATTCTACACTAATAAGCATGTGATCGAACTCTACACTAAAGCATATCATCGACTAGATTCCACACAACATATCATTGGACTCTACACTAAGCATATCATCGGATAATTTGCATTTGTAAGTATAACATACCATATCATGTCGATTGACCATGGTATTTGTTAGGTGGGTCACGAATGGCACCCCGACAAAGTCAGCACATGGAGGAATTATGTCCCATAGGTTGCACACCTCCTCCTCGCTCAGCCTCATTCTTTAAGCTACGATGGCTTCATGAAGTGGGACCTCATCATCTTCATGGAATGGGTCCTCATTATCTTCATCATCTTCGTCATCTTCATCATCTTCCACCAAGTTGATATAAATGACAACCCGCTTGGGTCTTTCTGTTCTGAAGGAGAAGCTGACCAACTCACCACCAGTAAGACGCATGCAGGCAAGGAAACGGGCCCATCCATCTGTCGGCGTTCTGGGAATGGGGGTCCCCAGACTTGACTGCCTGCGGCCTGCGGCGTGGCTCAATCGATGGCCCAGTACGACCCGTCTTCATCAACCAACACTTAAGACCCTCGCGAGGGGCCAAGCCTCGTGGGGCGGACGACACAAGGCCTCCTCAGGAGTGGCCTCGCCAGGCAGGCTCAAGAGGAGGCAGAGAGATCAAGGCAAGGGGTACCTCGCGAGGTTCCCATTACGCAAGCCATGATGATCAAGACCAGGCGGGCCAGGCGGGCGCCAGCCCGTGCAGTGTCCTCGTTTCCTCTTTGGTGCAAAGGGGGCAAGCATAGGCGCGGAGTACAGAGGCATCAGGCAAAGGTTTCCATATCAGTGCAACAAGACCAAGACCAGCAGGATGGCAGGGCGGAGGTCACCGTGGAGCCCAAGACGGAGTCATCACCAGCACCTTTGGCAGGCGAAGACCACGTTTTGTCAGGATAGCTTGTACTAGCTGTCCCCTTTCAAAATGGTCGTTGTTGGATCCCTTCCCGCTCAATATTTGGGAAGAGGATCAGGGCCTCTATAAATAGGGCTAGCCACCACAGTAGAAGGACAAGTTAAGTTGATCCGCACACCAAACCACCTCAAGAACACCTCTCCTCGCGAGGCTGTTCCTCCTCTATACTATTCATCATCAACCCAAGAGGCAATCCACCACCACACACAAGAGTAGGGTATTACACCACAACGGTGGCCCAAACCTGTATAAATCTTGTGTCTCTTGTGTTGTTCATCGAGATAGCTTAGGGATCGCAGCGAGGCTGAGAGCGAGAATCGATAGGAGGAGATCTTTGTGCACACCCCAGTGTTCGAACCTTAAGGGTTTTGCCGGAACCCGATATCTGACATTTGGCGCGCCAGGTAGGGGTGCACCAGAGCTCTTCCTTCCATCGACCCGCTCTCCACCAACACCGTGCTTCGCCCTCATGGCGGGCATCGCGCCTCCGGCTCCGGCGGCCGATGCCAGCACCAGGGCCAGGGGGCTCCGAGCCTTGGCCCCCGCCTTGGGCCAGGTACAGTGGCTGCACAAGTTCAAGCCAGAGATGCCGCCGAGCTATGACGGCGTGGCAGACCCGCTGGCTTTCCTGCTGGCATACAAGGAGGCCGTCCTCAAGGCCGGAGGCAACGACAAGGTCATGGCCAACTTGCTTCTCATGGCCCTCATTGGCATCCCGCGCGCTTGGCTGCTCAACCTGCTGACATCTTCTGTGACCTCCTGGGAGGAGCTGCGTGACCTCTTCCTCGCCCACTACGCGGCGCCGGTGCCCCCGGTCGTCGTAGGTCTCCTGGGCGGCTCACAGGCGCCACCCTCAGACCACCACGTCAAGCCGTTCTTTCGCTAGATCGGCGCTGCCCTCGCGCGACAAGGAGCTCCCCCAGGTTGGGTGGCACCCAAGGACGACCTAACCTTCAACTCAGACGATCACCCCGTCAACACCGCCTGCTCAGGCGCACTCCCGATGCTCTGCAGGCCCACCATCTGCCAGGTGGCCGTCACCAAAATTCTCATCGACGGCAGAGCCGGCCTCAACGTGCTCTCGGTGGAGGCCTTCTGCCTCCTGCATGTACCGCTGGAACGACTCCGACCCAGCAAGCCCTTCTCGGGCGTCGGAGGCGGTTCCTCCAGCTCCCTGGGGCAGATCGCCTTCCTATGAGCTTTGGCACCCACGACAACTACCTTGGCTCAGTTCATGGCAGCAACTACCCATCCGGCCTACAACCTCATGAATATGCCCGGGAGCAGCGGCGTCCTCACCGTAGCTGGAGATACCAAGGAGGCTCTACTGGCGCTCAAGCTCCCCCTCAAGACCGCTGTGGCAGTGCAGCCTGCCGGCGCGGACACCTCCAAGGCCAAGGGGGCTGCACCGACCAAGAAGAAGCAGTTGTTCACTCAGGACAAGGTGGAGACCAAGCAGGTGCCAGTTGAGGAAGACGGGTCCTCAGGAGCCACCTTCACCATAGGTGCCAACCTCGACCCCGAACAAGAGGAGGCGTTGGTGAGGTTCTTCCGCGCGAACAAGGAGGTGTTCGCGCGGGAACCCAAGTAGCTGGCGGGGGTCCCAAGGGAGGTGATTGAGCATCACCTGAATGTATGACCTAATGTACGCCCCGTGAAGCAGAAAGCGAGGCGGCAGTCCACCGAGAAGGAGACCTTCATCATCCAAGAAACCCGCAAGCTAGAGGCAGCAGGTGTTATTCGCGAGGTTCGCTACCCCGAATGGCTGGGAAACCCCGCCGTCGTGCCAAAAAAGGGAGGAAAGGAGCACATGTGCATCGACTTCACCAACCTCAACAAATCCTGCCCTCAAGATCCGTTCCCGCTCCCCGGCATCGATCAAATTGTTGACTCCACAACCGAGTGCAACCTGCTGTGTTTCCTGGATGCATTTTCTGGTTATCACCAAATCAAGATGGCGGTGGAAGACGTGGAGAAGACAGCCTTCCTGACCCCATGTGGGGTGTACTGCTACACTTGCATGCCGTTCGGGTTGCGCAACGCGGATGCGACCTTCCAGCGGCTGATGCACATTGCCTTGGGCCGGCAGCTCGGGAAAAACGCCGAGGCTTACATCGATGACATTGTGGTGAAATCTCGGGAGGCAAGGACCTTGATCCAGGATTTGGAGGAGACCTTCGCGAGCCTCCGCCAGGTGGACCTGTGACTTAACCCGGAGAAGTGCGTGTTTGGCATCCCTTCCGGTAAGCTACTAGGCTTCCTCGTGTCCCACAGGGGGATCGAGGCCAACCCGGAGAAGGTCAATGCAATGGAAGACATGAGCCCACCGCAAACCCTCAGAGAAATGCAGAAGCTCGTCGGTCGTGTGACTGCGTTAGGACGCTTCATCTCCAAGCTGGGGGAGCGTGCCCTGCCGTTCTTCAAGCTGATGAAGAAGAAAGGCCCATTTGAGTTGACATAGGAGGCCGACCAAGCGTTTCAAGACCTCAAGAAATATCTGACCAGCCCTCCGGTGATGGTGGTACCGCGCCCTCTCGAGTCCTTGGTGCTCTACCTCGCCGCCACTCCCTACTCCGCTAGCGCAACTCTGGTGGAGGTTCGGGCGGAACGCCAGGCTAAGGCCGCGTCACACCCAGCCACAGCTTCAGCCGTGGCGACACAAGACTAAGAGGGCCTCGCGAGGACCACGACCACGGCAGCCGGAGACCAACCTCACCAGGAAGACGCCCCCAGGGCTGAAGAGGCCGCACCAAGCAATCGGGCGCTGGGGGCTCCATCGTCTCAGGAAGCACCTCACCCTTCGGAGGACACAGGCTTCGTCAACACACCCACCCTCGTCGAGCACCCGGTGTACTTGTCAGCACGGTGTTGGGGGATGCAAGGGCAGGGTACCCCATGCCTTAAAAGCTCTTACTCGCGCTCTTGGTGGCCCCGTGTAAGCTGCGACACTACTTTCAAGGTCACCCCATCAAGGTCGTCTCGGCCTACCCATTGGAAAGGGTACTCAGGAGCCCCAACTCCGCTGGAAGGGTTGCCGAATGGAACATCAAGCTACAAGCATTTTAGTTGGAGTTCAACACAACCAGGGTCGTCAAGGGAGCCACACTTGCTGATTTTGTGGCAGAATGGATAGAGGTGCCAGGGCTCAAGGCGGGCGAGGATCGGTCTCTCTCCCCAGGAAGTGAGGCACCAAATGGCTGGGTCATGTACTTCGATGGAGCATTCTCGCGGTAGAGCGCGGGGGCTGGTGCAGTGCTTATATCCCCCACTCTGGACAAGCTCTATTATGTCGTATAGCTCTGTTTCCAGCAGGGAGAGAAGGTCTCCAACAACATAGCAGAATATGAGGGTCTCATAGCAGGCCTGAAAGCTACAGCAGCACTGAGAGTGAAGCGCCTCATCATCAAGGGTGATTCACAACTCCTCGTCAACTTCTCCAACAAGGTGTACAAGCCGAAGGACGAGCACATGGAGGCATATCTTGCGGAAGTACGCAAGATGGAGAAGCAGTTCTGGGGGTTGGAGCTGCAGCATGTGCCCCGCGGCACCAACCAAGAGGCTGATGACATCGCCAAGAGGGCATCCAGGCGACTACCTCAGGAACCTGGCGTTTTCTAGGAGCGACTCTTCAAGCCGTCAGCGGCACCATCACTTTCAAGCACGGCGCAACCTTGGGAAGAGCTCCCTCGGCCACCTGCCACAGGAGCCCCGGCCTGTGGCCCGACCTCGGGAGCATGCCTAGTCTTGGCGCTGGAGCCTGAGGAGGGATGCTGGACCACGGAATTCAAGGACTACCTGATGTAAGGGATGCTGCCAGAGAAAGAGGAGGACGTGGAACGCGTGGCCCAACAAGCCACAGCCTAATGCATCCAAGACGGTGAGTTATACCGGAAGCCGCCAAATGACGTTTCCCTACGTCGCATCTCCAGGGAACAGGGGGAAGGAGCTACTGGCCGACATACATGGTGGAGATTGCGGACACCACTCATCATCGCGGACCCTCGTCGGCAAGGCATTTTGTAGTGGGTTCTACTGGCCTACGGCACTCAACGACGCGACCGAGCTGGTGAAGTCCTGTGAAGCTTGCCAATTCCACGCCAAGCAGATCCATTAGCCAGCTCAGGGCGTGCAGACCATTCCGCTCTCCTGGCTGTTTGCGGTCTGTGGGCTGTATATCTTGGCCCCATTCCCTCGAGCGCCTCGGGGCTAGTGCTACTTCTACATCGCCATCGACAAGTTCACCAAGTGGGCAGAGGTGGAAGCCGCCCGCACCATCCCAGCCGGTTCCGCGGTCAAGTTCATCAAGGGCCTCGTGAGCCGGTTTGGGTCCCTAACCACATCATCACCGACAACGGTTCTCAGTTCACCAGCAATCTCTTCAAAATGTATTGTGCTAACCTTGGAACGCAGATATGCTACGCTTCGTTGGCGCACCCCCGGAGTAATGGTCAGGCCGAACGCGCCAACGCGGAGGTCCTGAGGGGCCTCAAGACCAGGACCTTCAAGAAGAAGCTGGAGGCATGCAACAGGGGCTGGTACGACGAGCTCCAGTCCGTGTTGTGGTCCATCCTCACTACCGCCACCAAGCCAACTGGCGAGACCCCGTTCTTCCTCGTCTACGGAGCAAAAGCGGTTTTCCCTCACGAGGTCAGGCGTCGCTCCGCGCGGGTCCTAGCGTTTGATGAGGCGCAGCAGGAGGCCATCTGGGGGATGGACCTCGTGTTGGGGGAGGAACGCCACCGTGAAGCTACGCTACAGGCGACAAGATACCAGCACGCGCTGCGGCGGTATCACTGTCGCAACATCCGCCCCAGGACTCTCGAGGTAGGTGACCTCGTACTCAGGCGGGTGCTCTCGAGGGAAGGGCTGCATAAGCTTTCACCCATGTGGGAGGGCCCGTTCAAGGTCGTCCACGTCTCCACGCCGAGCGCTGCGCACCTAGAGACTCAGCAGGGGGTACCCATCCCGAACGCCTAGAACATCCAGCACCTCCGAAAGTTTTACCCCTGAAAAAAGGCCCAGTGCCTGTGAAGAAGGCCCGGTGCCTGTGAAGCTCGCCGCCCGAAGAAAGGCCCAGTGCCTGTGAAGAAGGCCCGGTGCTTGTGAAGCTTGCCGCCTGAAGACAGGCCTAGTGCCTGTGAAGAAGGCATGGTGCCTGTGAAGCTCGCCACCCGAAGAAAGGCCGGGTGCCAGTGAAGAAGGCCCAGTGCCTATGAAGCTCGCCACCGTGACACTCTGACATAATAATGAGTGGGGCTGTACATGCCCCGGAGTCTCCGGAGTGCCACCCTTGGGCCTCGGGGGCTCCCGCTGCAACGTCTTGAGCTTGCGTTGGTTTTCCTTGAAGAGGAAAGGGTGATGCAGCAAATTAGCATAAGTATTTTCCTCAGTTTTTGAGAAACCAAGGTATCAATCCAGTAGGAGGCTCCTCAAAAGTCCCACGCACCTACGCAAACAAACAAGAACCTCGCAACCAACGCAATAAAGGGGTTGTCAATTCCTTCACGACCACTTGAGAAAGTGAGATCTGATAGAGATAATATGATAAGATAAATATTTTTCGTATTTTTATGATATAGATTGGAAAGTAAAAGATGCAAATAAAAGTAGATTGAAAACTTATATGATAAAAGATAGACCCGGGGGCCATAGGTTTCACTAGTGGCTTCTCTCAAGATAGCATAAGTATTATGGTGGGTGAACAAATTATTGTCGAGCAATTGATAGAAAAGCGAATAGTTATGAGATTATCTAGGCATGATCATGTATATAGGCATCACGTCCGTGACAAGTAGATCGAAACGATTCTGCATCTACTACTATTACTCCACACATCGACCGACTCCTGCCTGCATCTAGAGTATTAAGTTCATAAGAACAGAGTAACTCATTAAGAAAGATGACATGATGTAGAGGGATAAACTCATGCAATATGATATAAACCCCATCTTTTTATCCTCGATGGAAACAATACAATACGTGCCATGCTGCCCCTGCTATCACTGGGAAAGGACACCGCAAGATTGACCCCAAAGCTAAGAACTTCTCCCATTGCAAGAAAGATCAATCTAGTAGGCCAAACCAAACTGATAATTCGAAGAGACTTGCAAAGATAACTTAATCACACATAAAAGAATTCAGAGGAGATTCAAATATTTCTCATAGATAAACTTGATCATAAACCCACAATTCATCGGATCTCGACAAACACACCGCAAAAAGAGTTACATCGGATAGATCTCCAAGAAGATCGAGGAGAACTTTGTATTGAGATTCAAAGAGAGAGAAGAAGCCATCTAGCTAGTAAATATGGACCCGAAGGTCTGTGGTAAACTACTCACAACTCATAAGAGAGGCCTTGGAGATGATGTAGAGGCCCTCCATGGTCGATTACCCCTCCGGTGGAGCGTCGGCGAAGGCTCCGAGATGGGATCTCACGAATACAGAAGGTTGCGACGGTGGAAATAGTTTTTCGTGGTGCTCCTGGATGTTTTCGCGGTATGTGGGTATATATAGGAGGAAGAAGTAGGTCGGTGGACGCTCGAGGGGCCCACAAGGGTGGGGTCGCGCCCACCCCCAGGGGCGCGCCGGGCACCCTCGTGGCCGCCTCCTCAGTTGCTTGACGTCCACTCCAACTCCCATGGATTGCGTTTGTTCCAAAAAGATCGCTCCCGAAGGTTTCATTCTATTTGGACTCCGTTTGATATTCCTTTTCTTCGAAACACCGAAATAGGTAAAAAAACATCAATTCGGGTTGGGCCTCCGGTTAGTAGGTTAGTCCCAAAAATGATATAAAAGTGTAAAGTAAAGCCCACAAACATCCAAAACGGGTAATATAATAGCATGGAACAAAAAAAATTATAGATATGTTGGAGACGTATCAAGCATCCCCAAGCTTAATTCCTGCTCGTCCTCGAGTAGGTAAATGATAAAAATAGAATTTTTGATGTGGAATGCTACCTAGCATAATTCTCAATTTAATTTTCTTTATTGTGGCATGAATGTTTAGATCCAAATGATTCAAAATAAAAGTTCATATTGGCATAAGAAATAATAATACTTCAAGCATACTAATCAAAGCAATCATGTATTCTCAAAATAACATGGCTAAAGAAAGTTCATCCCTACAAAATCATATAGTTTGGTCATGCTCCATTTTTGCCACACAAGAATGCTCTCATCTTGCACACCCCCGATGACAAGCCAAGCAATTGTTTCATACTTAAGTAATCTCAAACTTTTTTCAACTTTCACGCAATACATGAGCGTGAGCCATGGATATAGCACTATGGGTGGAATAGAATATGATGATGGAGATTGTGTGGAGAAGACAAAGAAAGGAGAAAGTCTCATGTTAACGAGGCTAATCAACAGGCTATGGAGATGCCCATCAATTGATGTCAACATGAGGAGTAGGGATTGCCAAGCAACGGATGCACTAGAGCTATAAATGTATGAAAGCTCAACAAAAGCAACTAGTGGGTGTGCATCCAACTTGCTTGCTCATCAAGACCTAGGGCATTTTGAGGAAGCCCATCGTTGGAATATACAAGCCAAGTTCTATAATGAAAAATTCCCACTAGTATATGAAAGTGACAACAAATGAGACTCTCTATATGAAGAACATGGTGCTACTTTGAAGCACAAGTGTGGAAAAAGATAGTAACATTGTCCCCCTTTTTTATTTTCCTTTTATTCTTCTTCTTCTTTTTTGGGCCTTTCTTTTTTTTCCTTTGGCCTTTTTTTTTCTTTTTGGCCTTTCTCCTTTTTTTATAAGGGACAATGCTCTAATAATGATGATCATCACACTTCTATTTATTTACAACTCATGAATTACAACTAAAAAATAGAACAAGATATGACTCTATATGAATGCCTCCGGTGGAGTACCGGGATGGGCAATGAATCAAGAGTGACATGTATGAAAAATTATGAAGGTGGCTTTTCCACAATACGATGTCAACTACATGATCATGCAAGGCAATATGACAATGATGATGTGTGTCATGATGAACGGAACGGTGGAAAGTTGCATGGCAATATATCTCGGAATGGCTATGGAAATGCCATAATAGGTAGGTATGGTGGCTGTTTTCAGGAAGATATAAGGAGGTTTATGTGTGATAGAGCATATCGTATCACGGGGTTTGGATGCACCGGCGAAGTTTGCACCAACTCTCAAGGTGAGAAAGGGAAATGCACGGTACCGAAGAGGCTAGCAATGATGGAAGGGTAAGAGTGCGTATAATCCATGGACTCAACATTAGTCATAAAGAACTCATATACTTATTGCAAAAATGTACAAGTCATCAAAAACCAAGCACTACGCGCATGATCCTAGGGGGATAGATTGGTAGGAAAATACCATCGCTCGCCCCGACCGCCACTCATAAGGATGACAATCTAAGAACACCTTATGTTTCAAATTTGTTACACAACGGCTACCATACGTGCATGCTACAGGACTTGCCAACTTCAACACAAGCATTCTTTAAATTCATAATTACCCAACTAGCATGACTCTAATATCACCACCTCCATATCCCAAAACAATTATCAAGTATCAAATTGATCATAGCATCCAATTCACTTCCTATGATAGTTTTTATTATACCCAACTTGGATGCCCATCATTCTAGGAACAATTTTATAATCATAGCAAATACCATGCTGTTCTAAAAGGCTCTCAAAATAATATAAGTGAAGCATGAGAGATCAACAATTTCTACAAAATTAAACCACCGCCGTGCTCTAAAATATATAAGTGAAGCACTAGAGCAAAAACTATCTAGCTCGAAAGATATAAGTGAAGCACATAGAGTATTCTAATAAATTCCAAATCAAGTGGGTTTCTCCCAAAAGGTGTGTACATCAAGGATGATTGTGGTAAACTAAAAAGAAAAGACTAATATCATAGAAGACGCTCCAAGCAATACACATATCATGTGGCGAATAAAAATATAGCTCCAAGTAAAGTTACAGATAGACGAAGACGAAAGAGGGGGTGCCTTCCGGGGCATCCCCAAGCTTAGGCTTTTGGTTATCCTTGAATATCTTGGGGTGCCATGGGCATCCCCAAGCTTAGGTTCTTGCCACTCCTTATTCCACAGTCCATCAAATCTTTACCCAAAACTTGAAAACTTTACAACACAAAATTCAACAGGAAATCTCATAAGCTCTGTTAGTGCAAGAAAGAAAAAACACCACATAAGGTACTATAATGAACTCATTATTTATTTATATTGGTGTTAAACCTACTGTATTCCAACTCCTCTATGGTTCATACCCCTTGATACTAGCCATAGATGCATCAAAATAAGCAAACAACACACGAAAAATAGAATCTGTCAAAAACAGAACAGTCTTTAGCAATCTGTAACTCTCGAATACTTCTGGAACTCTAAAAATCCTACCATAATACAAAGTCCTGGGAAATTTGTCTATTGATCTACTGAAAAGGAATCAACGCAAAATCACGTTTCTGTGAATTACTAAAATTCTTTTCGTGCGCGAAAAAGTTTATATTTTTTAGCAGAATCAAATTAACTATCACCGTAGGTTACCCTATAGGTTCTACTTGGCACAAACACTAATTAAAACATGAAAAAAAAATCTAAACAGAAACTAGATGAATTATTTATTACTAAGCAGAAGCAAAAAAGCAAGAAATAAAAATAAAATTGGGTTGCCTCCCAACAAGCGCTATCGTTTAACGCTCCTAGCTAGGCATAATGATTTCAATGATGCTCGCATGAAAGACAAGAATTGAAGCACAAAGAGAGCATCATAAAACACGTGACAAACACATCTAAGTCTAACATACTTCCTATGCATAGGCATTTTATAAGCAAACAAATTATCATATCAAGCAAAAATTAGCATATGCAAGGAAGAAGAAAGAGACGATTGCAATCTCAACATGACGAGAGGTAATTTAGTAAGATAAAAATTTCTACAACCATATTTTCCTCTCCCATAATAATTACATGTAGGATCATAGGCAAATTCAACAAAATAGCTTTCACATAACATATTCTCAACATGATCCACATGCATGCGAAGTTGGCACTCTTCCAAAATAGTGGGATTATCATTAACTAAAGTCATGACCTCTCCAAACCCACTTGTATCAAAAATACCATAAGATCGAACATTCTCCAAATATGTGGGATCTAAAGTTGACACTCTTCCAAAAATACCATAAGATCGAACATTCTCCAAATATGTGGGATCTAAAGTTGACACTCTTCCAAACCCACTTTCAATATTATTGCAAACACTATTATCAATCTCATATTCATCATGGGGCTTAAATAAATTTTCAAGATCATAAGAAGAATCACCCCAATTATGATCATTGCAACAAGTAGTAGACATAGCAAAACTAACATCCCCGAGCTTAGGGTTTTGCATATTATTAGCACAATTGACATCATGAGACTTTATAATAACATCATTGCAGTCATGCTTTTCATCAAAGGAATTATCAAGTATGGGTGCAATAGCAATGATCTCATGTTTAACATAAGGAACTATAGCAAATTCATCTTCATAAATATTGGCATCATGGCCACAAGAATAGCAAGCATCATGTTCATCAAGGGATATTTCAATCAAATCTTCGGAATCATCATTATCTATAGATTCATGCAAATCATTATTTTCTTCCAAAGCAATGGTCATTCTCTCAATAAATTCTTTGACATAGACATTATGAGCATAGTTTTCATAGCAATATTTAAGTATGTCAAAATTTTCAGATTCGTAGAGAGTAATATCATACTTTTGAATCAAAGAAGCAACTTCATAAGCACCCTTAAAAGCAACAAATTCTTCAATTTGTTTGTTTGATATCATAGTAACTATAAACACCCTTTGCATAAGAAGATAAGATTTCATTATCATTAAACTCACATAGGTAGGGAAGGTGTTTTTTAGGGTTCTTAGAGCAACAAGTAAAATCATAAATTTCACAAAGATTCCAAGCATCACACAACAATCTGTTTATTTGATCCCATAAGAGTCTCCCTTTTTCAGACAAACGGTGATGCACAAAATGAGCATGCTCATCTAATGATTTCCCATCAACTAGGCTAGTTGGGGTTTCAGCAAGAGCGCATAAGGATCAAAGATGATCCAAGTAGAACACTTTTAGTGGATCCATATCAATAGAATTTTAGCAAGCAAAGATGCAAGCATATAGAAGGCACAAGGAGACACAAGCAAACATAAGATTGAATGAAAGAAGGGCGAAGAAAACGCAAAGGGTGAAGTGGGGGGAGAGGAAAACGAGAGGTAAATGGCAAATAATGTAATGCGAGGGAGATGAGTTTGTGATGGGTACTTGGTATGTCTTGACTTGAGCGAAGACCTCCCCGACAACGGCGCCAGAAATCCTTCTTGCTATGTCTTGAGCTTGCGTTGGTTTTCCTTGAAGAGGAAAGGGTGATGCAGCAAAGTAGCGTAAGTATTTCCCTCAGTTTTTGAGAACCAAGGTATCAATCCAGTAGGAGGCTCCTCAAAAGTCCCAGGCACCTACACAAACAAACAAGAACCTCGCAACCAATGCAATAAAGGGGTTGTCAATCCCTTCACAGCCACTTGCGAAAGTGAGATCTGATAGAGATAATATGATAAGATAAATATTTTTCGTATTTTTATGATATAGATTGGAAAGTAAAAGATGCAAATAAAAGTAGATTGAAAACTTATATGATAAAAGATAGACCCGGGGGCCATAGGTTTCACTAGTGGCTTCTCTCAAGATAGCATAAGTATTACGGTGGGTGAACAAATTACTGTCGAGCAATTGATAGAAAAGCGAATAGTTATGAGATTATCTAGGCATGATCATGTATATAGGAATCACGTCCGTGACAAGTAGATCGAAACAATTCTGCATCTACTACCATTACTCCACACATCGACCGACTCCTGCCTGCATCTAGAGTATTAAGTTCATAAGAACAGAGTAACGCATTAAGAAAGATGACATGATGTAGAGGGATAAACTCATGCAATATGATATAAACCCCATCTTTTTATCCTCGATGGCAACAATACAATATGTGCCTTGCTGCCCCTGCTGTCACTGGGAAAGGACACCGCAACATTGAACCAAAAGCTAAGCACTTCTCCCGTTACAAGAAAGATCAATCTAGTAGGACAAACCAAACTGATAATTCGAAGAGACTTGCAAAGATAAATTAATCACACATAAAAGAATTCAGAGGAGATTCAAATATTTCTCATAGATAAACTTGATCATAAACCCACAATTCATCAGATCTCGACAAACACATCGCAAAAAGAGTTACATCGAATAGATCTCCAAGAAGATCGAGGAGAACTTTGTATTGAGATTCAAAGAGAGAGAAGAAGACATCTAGCTAATAACTATGGACCCGAAGGTCTGTTGTAAACTACTCACAACTCATAGGAGAGGCCTTGGAGATGATGTAGAGGCCCTCCATGGTCGATTCCCCCTCCGGCGGAGCACCGACGAAGGCTCCAAGATGGGATCTCGCGGATACAGAAGGTTGCGGCGGTGGAAATCGCCGTCCGGCCAACTCGGGCGTCGGGAGGACGCGCGGCTGGTCTCATTGGAACGGCCGCGACGCGGCGCGTCCAGCGGTGGCGGCAGCTACGGCTGGGGTGGCCGGTAGCGGCAACTGCAGCGAGCGAGGCGGCGGCCGGAGCTCGGCCTCGAGCAGCTAGG
Source organism: Triticum aestivum (assembly GCF_018294505.1). Taxonomy (NCBI): domain Eukaryota; kingdom Viridiplantae; phylum Streptophyta; class Magnoliopsida; order Poales; family Poaceae; genus Triticum; species Triticum aestivum. The sequence goes on along the minus strand of NC_057804.1, from coordinate 444,048,258 downwards.
GGGCTACGGACGAGCTACTAGGTGCGTTTGGCTCTTGGGATCGAGGTGAAGAAGATGACGCGCTCGGGCGCAAGCTGCAGCGTCCGTAGCGGCGGCGGCGACAAGGTCAGCGGTGGCCGGAGTTCGGCCGCGATGGAGCTATGGCCTAGAGCTCGCAAACACGAGGGGAAAGAGAGGGGTTCTGCATGGAGGCTAACAGCGAGTCTGGCAGCGACAACGGCGAGGTCGCGGAAGCGCTGTGGTCGGAGAATCGACGAAGGCGATGGCGAAGAAGAGGCGGGGATGGAGATGACGGGGGCGACGCTCTGCTGCTCCCGGTGTTGCGTGCGTCAACGAGGAGATGAAGAGCGGGACGGCGGGGCGTCTGGACCGGTCGGAGAAGCGAGGGGGAGGCGATGGATGCGGCAGTGCTCGTTGGCATTCTCGGGCGCCCACGAACAGAGAGAGGGGAGGGAGCAGAGGAGGGGGAAGAGAGAGCTGCAAGGGAAACAGGCGGAGAAGGTCTCGGGCATCTCCGTGGCGCGTTCAGAAGAGCCGGGGTGTCGCGGTGGAAGGAGGAGCTGGCGCGCGCGCGGCGACCATGCTCCCTGCCTACTAGCGCGGGGAGGAAGACGACAGAGGGGGCTACGGTGGTGGGTTGGGCCAGTTGGCTGGGCTGCCAGCTCGGCCGGCCAGGTGGGCTGCACAGGTGAGACCAGGTGAGTCCTTCTCTCTCTCTCTCTCTCTCTCTCTCTCTCTCTCTCTCTCTATTTCTATTTTTTTTAATCTTTGTGGCTTTATTAAAAATGCCAGGGCACTTCCAAAAATCATGAAACTAATCATGGCTACTGTTTAGAATATATCCAACAGTAAACATTTTAGTTTATGATTATTTGAGCATTTAGAATATTTTATAGCATTTAAATGCCCAAATGCAAATACTATAAGATTTAATTCAGTGACCCTCTATTGTCCTAGAAAAGTGTGCACCACTTTTGTCAAAGGTTCTAGACCAATCCTAAGATGATGAACATTTTATAAGGGCATTTTGGGTTCATAGAAAAAGTATTTTAGTAACCCTAGTTGAGTTAGGTGGTGCTCGGGGTTTCTGTCATCCCCATTTCAATTTTCTGTGAGAAGTAAACATGATGCATCACCAAGAGCTAACACTAGGCAGTACCAGAAGCTAGAGATGTCGTGGTACTAAGGCTAACAGTAGAATGGGGGGTAGGTATGGAGAGGCAAGGTCCTAGCTATGAAGGAGTTGTACACACAGGAGTTTTACGAGTTCAGGCCCTTCTCGGAGGAAGTAACAGCCCTACGTCTCGGAGCCCGGAAGCGGTCGACTGGATTATAAGTGTGTGAGTTACAGGGGTGCCAACCCCTTACACTGAGGAGGGGGTGTCTTATATAGAGTTCACCAGACCCCTCCGGTCCTCATTATGCAGGGTTTAAAGTACATTAAGACAGGGGGTTACTGGTAACGCCCACATAAAGTGTTATGAAGACTATTAAAGCTACTTAATGGCAGACCGTTGTGTGCTGAGTGACTTTAGGTCTCCTGGCCGTCGAGTGGTTAGCTTCATGGTCGAGTGGTTATCTTCATCGTCGAGTGTCCTTGAGTTCGTCGAGTGGAGTCCCTCTTGGTCGACTGGAAGGTAGCTTCTTCTAAAGATGTCCTTGGGTAGGGTATTTTAGATAGGTCCATGACCCTACCCTAGGTACATGACTTCATCATTAGCCCCCGAATGGATCGAGGTTTGAGTGAGGAAGGAGTTGATAATTTTTTCGACCTATTCTCCGTGTTCTGAGTATGTCATATTCTGGATCAATGACCTTTTTTAGCGATGGCATCAACTTTTCTTTCAGTCGCCTTGATCCATTATTTTCTTCTGTCGAGTGAACTTTTGGATTTGGTGGACTTCCAAATGACGGATCGTAAGGAATCTGCCGCCTGACAGGTTGATCTGCTATTAACGGATTTAGCGGGATCAGAATTTTGGGAAGCGCGTGAAGCGGAGAGGGCCGCGGTACTCGGATGGAATAAGGCGAAGACGCCTCGATTTCTGCACCGACTTTTTCGCCAGGTATCGCGCGCGCCTGTTTCGGGATTTGACAGGACTGCCCGGGCCTACCCGTCAGCCACTCAGAAGTGTCCTTATATAAGGTGCCGGACGAGGGTTTTTTGAACAGTGCGTCTCCATTCCCCTCTCCTATTTCCTCTACCTCGCCCGCTGCGCCCGCTTTTTCCTCCGCCCATCTGCTCCTCGCACGCCTCGCCGGCGATGATGGTGCAGGAGAAGATGGCGGCCTTGGAGCGAGCGAAGAAGGCTACGGCGACAGCGAAAGCAAAGGGGAGAGCGCCCAGTCGGGGTGGATCTTCATCGCGGTCCCGCCTGCCGCAAGGTTGGGTCCAAGGAGATTGGATCCGCTCGACCATCACCCGGAAAGATCTCGATGATCTGGCCAATGAGGGACTGATCCCTCATGGGTCAGCGAGGCTTCCAGGGACCGAGTGGCAACCGCAGCCACTGGAGTGTGAGTGCGTTCTCTTAGCCACTCATGTAGATCGCGGGTTCTCTCTGCCACCGAATCTTTTCTTCCGAGGGTTCCTGAACTTCTTTGGGGCACAACTCCACCATTTTACTCCCAATTCCATTGCCTACCTCGCCGCTTTCGTGTCTCTGTGCGAAAACTTCCTGGGTTGTCAGCCGCACTGGAGTCTCTTTAAGCACATATTCACTTGTCGCTCTCAGACGGTGAAAAAGGCGAGTCCGGATGATGAGAGGACCAAGGTTATCCAGATGTGTGGGGGGCTTGGGATCCAAATGAGGAGTAAGAGTGCCTTTCCGGCCATGACCCTTCCCGAGTCGGTTAGAGGGTGGCAGTCGACCTGGTTCTACTGCCAAGACGAGGCGACGCCGAGGCAGTCGTCTGGTCTCCCTCTGTTCTCCATGGACCGAGTGAACAAGCCATCTTCTCTGAAGGTACTTCCGGAAGAAAAGGCTCAGGTTAAAATGTTGGTGGAGCGTGTGGTTCAACTCATTCGCGATGGTGTTACTGGCATGGATCTTTTGGAGGTGTTTCTTCGATGGCGCATTCAGCCGCTCCAGTACCGAGGTCACCCGATGTGGTTGTACTCTGGTACCGAGGACACCACTCGGGTCCACCCAGAGGAGGTTGACGATGCCACACTGGAGAGGTGGATGACTGCCATCACGGGGAACAAAGATAACCCTCGTGGGGCTAGGAGGATCCCACCACTCGACCAGTCTTATCAGCCAGACACGGTATGACCCTTTACTCCCGGTGGTGCTCCTGTTTTATTCACTTTGTTTCATCGTCAATCGGTCGATTAACCTTTGTCTTGTCTCATTGTTTGTCAGGCCACCACTGAGTTGTACTCGATGCCCAATGGGGCGCAGGCACCGACTGAGGAGGAGGAAGGGAGTGGAGGTGAAAGTCAAGAGGAGTGGGAATCGGATGGCGATGAAGGTGATGAAGATGGTGATTCCGATGAGGAAGAGGAGGAGGAAGTCGCGCCTCCCCGTTCTGAAAGGAGATCCAAGCTTACTCATGACCCTGCAGTTGAACGTGGCAAGGGGACTGCGCCTGTCGTACAGTCGACCAAGCGTCCTCGGGCGACCTCTCCGACTCCGACTGAGAAAGCGTCGAAGCAATCTCGAGTGGCACCGTCAAAGCCGATGAAGGCCTTGCCGAAGATGAAGATGGCGATTCCCACTATTTCTGGGTAATGATGCAACTTGTGTCTTCTTGTTTCTCATGAATTTACTCTTGGTCGATTCGTTCGTTGACTGACTGACTTCTGGAACTGCAGTGCTGCGACTTTTGAGACCTCGACCAAACCTGAAGATCAAGAGATGGAGGATGATTTTACTTCCAACCCTGGTATGACCTTCATTTTTAGTCGACGGGATCTTCATTTTTAACTCCGAATCTTTTCTGTAGCTCCAACTAGTATCGTCATTAATCTTCCTGATGATGATGACGAGGAACCTTTGAGGCAGAGGAGGAATAGGAGAGTGTCTGTTGACCAGACACCTCAGGTCGTATCAGCACCTAAGACATTGGTTGCGGAGGGGGACCACGTCACTCGGCCTACCATATCCTTTGCGGTGCCGCTGACGAGTGCTCGCCCTTCATCGTCGAGTGCTGATCAGCCTTCACTTTTCTCTACCCACCACGTCCCAGAAGACCAGGCAAGCGCTGCTAGGGAAGCCATACGCCAGGCGGGGGTTATGATGGAGCAAGTGAAGGCGATCCGAGATGCCAGTCAAGCGGCTTATGACGCCAGTTCAGCCCTTCAGAGCAATGTTCAGGTTGGTCGATCACCGCCTGTTCTGTTAGGATATGATACCTGGAAACTTTTCTTTCTGAAAATCTTAGTATCTGTCGTACGCCCATTGGGTGTGTCAGTTGAATATCTGGATTAGTGGGGGCACGCTGAGTGCACCCACTGGGTGTACTGCGGCCCTGATGGCTCTGCTAAAACACTCTGGTCCTGAAACATGAACCCTGCTGCTGGTGGGCGCGTCTCTGTCATGGCCTTCACGGTGAGCTCTATTCCGGTCGACCAGACCTTGCACGATAATGGATCTCGCATCAAAGCCTGGTTCCCTGGGGTCGACCGGAGCTCTTCGGCCAACACTGTGCTGGCGTCTATCATCTTGTTGCCAAGGGACGTGAGACCCACCCCTTGGGGGAGGAGTGAGCACTCGACGCCGATCATCGCGATCGAATCGGTCATCATATGGATCACGCCGACCCCCACGTCCCTCACGCCGCGGAGGCGATCTGGGGCTGTGTAACGCCCCAACAATTTAACCAAGTTTTAAATATTAAAATTTTGCTAGGAGTTTTAAATTTTTTATTTCTGTTGATTTCAGAACTTTTCTTTTAATATTATGGAGTCTTTCCCAAGTGGATCCTTACAATATGTATTGAACTTCTATGCTCTCTCATTTAAAAACTTTTCTTAAACAATAGAATTATTTATTAACTTATTTCACCCTGAGCTTTATTCATTAAAATGACTTGTTTTAAGTTTGGAGCTCTTTTTGAACTACAACCAGTTGATATATTTAGCCAAAAATCCAACCAAGATTTGGAGATGTCATGTGATGTCTCTAGATCACTTTTGTGCAATAATATATTTATTTCATTGCATATTTTGAGTTTTACACCTGTTTTTCAAATTTAGTCCAGTGGACACTTTTGCACTATAGCCTAATTAAATATTTCCCTAGAGCCTCCACCAAAATTATGGGATGTCAGTGGTAGCATGCCATCCAACTTTATGCAAAAACCTAGTGATGTTCTATGGAGAAATTAAGTGCACCAACCTCTTTTTTATTCTAGACCAGACTTGTGTTTTCTACTACAACCCCATTCATTCTTGCTCTAGTGACCTTGTGCTTTCACCTGCTTGAAGTCAACCCTGCAAAACCCCTAAGTCCAGGAGCATGCACTCTTTGGAACACTTTTGGTCCATGTAATGATGCCATTTACTCCCTGTCCAGAATTGTAGTTTTGCAAAACTTACACTAGCAAGTTTCTCCTTTTGGCAAACTAACTTCACCACCCTCCCATACATCCATAGAGACACTGGTCTGGAGAATTTGGCCACCCCAAGTACTGCCTGGATGCCTTTGGCATTTTGTCAAACACCCTGAGTGCATAGCCAGATTTGGCATGATTTCAAGTTTACATTGTGAACTTGAGCCCCTGACCTATCCTCCGTGTCCCTTGATTCCCTTACTAACCCTAAACTAGCCCTGTTTCTTTCCAACCTCAACCGCGACCTCTAGGCTACCCTGGCATTTCATCGAGCACGTCCCGGGCATGCTCTGGGCGCGCCCAGAGCATGCATTTGGCACGCACGTGCGCCCGAGCCGCCGCGTCCCGCCCCACACTCACTCCGGTCCGTGACCGACCGCAGCCAGCACGCCGTGTCCCCTTCTACACCCCACGAGCCCTGTAGCTCTCGCCACGTCTCCGGCAGGCCAGCAGCTAGCCGCCACTGCCACCCGACAGCTCCTGCGCTGGCCAGCGCCACCCAAGCCACCTCCGCTTGCCAGCTCGCCCTTGGAGCAGTAGCCGCTCGTCCGCTAGCTCCTGCCGCCATCCCCAGCCTCGCCACGATGCCCTGCAGCTACAGAACGTCGGTTGCCGACGAGCTCATCCACGGCCGCCACTGAACCGCCTCGACTCGCCTATTTAAGGAAGCCCCGAGCCCGTTCCCGCACACAGGCAACCTCAGGCCACCTCAATGGCGTTTCCCTAGCTCGCAATCGACCCGGGGAGGTTTTCTTCCCCGTCTCCGGCAACTCCTGCCGCCACCACCGCCCCGGCCATTCCGGCACCACTAGGACCTCCCCCTCTCCACTCTCTCCACCAGGAGTCTTCTCTTCCTCCCGTGAACCTTTTCCCCTACTCGATTTCGATCGAGAACCACCACAGCCCCAAAAGCACTTTGCTCCCGAGGCCTCCTCCGCCGTGAAGCTCACCGTCGGCGACTCCCTCCACCCCCGCCGACCCAATGACCACCGGGAGGACCGCCCCGATCTTGCGGATCCATCTTGACTCTCTGGAGCCCACGGGGAGCAGCCATCCGCCGGTGTTGATCGCCGTCGCCTCGCCTCCATTCGGGCGAAGGAAGAGGAGGGAGAGATGGACTGGTCAAACCTGACCAGTGGGCCCCCTAGACCCACTGTCAGTGACCCCGCCCCAGTCCATGTGGGTTAAGTGGAAGCGCGTTTCCATAATACGCCTTCGACGTGTACGTGTATATTCGAAACGTTTTCTTTCCTGTTTTATTTTAAATAGCAGTTTTTGACCAAACTTTGACCCGCTATATCTTATTAATTACAACTCCAAATAAATTAATTCTTTTTCCTACCTCTCTCAAATATTGTCTAGTTTATTTTAAGATTTATTTGAAAAAATTTCAAAACAACTTTTTGTGATGTTTTGATTTTGTGTGTTAATTTATATATTTTCAAAAATAGGATTTTGAAGAGAGGAGAAAGATTTCAAGATTGTTTTGGAATGCACCCTGCTTTCCCATGACCTGAAGGCAAGCATTCTGAACCCTGGTGTAATTTTTGTGTGTGTTGTTTGACTCGGTGACAACACCACCCCGACGCGAGCATACGTCATTTTATGTGAGGATGTGATCCTACTCATGAGTGCAGTTAATGATTTTTATGCTGATGAGTTGATATGGTTGTGATGGAAATCACCGTCATATGCCTTTCATGCATACCGAAAGGGAAGCCGGGAAGGCCTCTGTCTTGGGTAGACACGGTCTTGTTCCTAGTCCTCTGTCGAGACGGTCGTGTCCGGTATGGCATGAGGGGGGTATGTCGCGTGGTGTTTCTATCTGTTGGTTGAAGTATATGCATTGTTATGCTAATCTTGCAGAGAACATTACAACCTCCTGAGTCGACCGTAGATCGAGTCTTGTGCCAGTAACCCCCATACTTGCTTCGTACTACCACTCGTCTCTACAGTAAGTAGGGTACGGTTCAGTAAGTTGTCAACCCCTTTCCTAGCACAGACCGTACAGAGAGGCCATGGTGGAAGATACCGGAGGCATCCGGTAGTCATACCACCGGGTCCGGGAGCATGGGTGTTTCAGTTGTAGCCGAAGGGGGTAGCTCCCCAGTTTGCGCGCGGTATAAATTTTGTGATCCCATGTTACGTGGAGGTTGTAGCCTCCCCACTTAGAGTTTTGCTTGACAGGTGTCGTGGGTGATTCCAGACACATGTGAGTTAAGCTGGTGTGTGCAAGTTAGGTGTGTTTCCAACAAAAAGACCGTAGACGGAATTAGTCCGGATGGACTAAAGGAATCTGTCACTCGTGGGTAAAGAGTACACCCTCTGCAGAGATTAAACCTATTCGAATAGCCGTGTCCATGGTTAAGGATTACAGTCTGGGATGGGTCAAGTGTCGGTCTTAGTGTCGGTCTTTGGAGGTGAAACTGTTAAACCAGAACTGGAAATCACTACTTGTGACTTGTGATATTTATGATTATTATTTTTCATTGTGAACTAACCCATGATATTATTATTTTGGTATTTTCGAATGTCCCTGGGATGGTTCTACCTCCGGGATATTCACTATGATTGTTTCTTTTAAAGCCCTTTATGTGGTGTCGCTAAGACGCCCGACTGTGGCATTTCTTTTAAAGCCCTGGTGTCGCTAAGACGCCTGACTGTGGCATTTCTTTTAAAGCCCTTTATGTGCTGTCGCTAAGACGCCCGACTGTGGCATTTCTTTTAAAGCCCTTTATATGGTGTCGCTAAGACGCCCGACTGTGGCATTTCTTTTAAAGCCCTTTATGTGGTGTCGCTAAGACGCCCGACTATGGCATTTCTTTTAAAGCCCTTCATGTGGTGTCGCTAAGATGCCCGACTGTGGCATTTCTTTTAAAGCCCTTTATGTGGTGTCGCTAAGACGCCCGACTGCGGCATTTCTCTTAAAGCCCTTTATGCGGTGTCGCTAAGACGCCCGATTGTGGCATTTCTTTTAAAGCCCTTTATGTGGTGTCGCTAAGACGCCCGACTGTGGCATGCTTGTTATTTATTTCATAATTTTAATACTACTATGTTATTGCATATGCATAAATAACATGCTTGCACGCATCAGAGTTCTATTTATCTTTTGTGACTGACGTCATGAGCATAAAATATTTTCAGCACATCATTGTTATATTATACGTGTGTACATAATGTTTGCGAGTACATTCAAAGTACTCACTGGCTTGTCCCTGGCTATTGTCTTGGCTATATTTTCTTGCGCGGAGAGGAGCGACCGTGGCGACAGTCCCGGAACCTAAGCAACGGTGACAGCAGCCTCGCGAAGATAGGAGTTAACTTGGTCAGCTGTTCCTGTGGGAATTGGAGTCCCATAGACACTGATGATCCACAAACCGCTTCCGCCATCAATCATTAGAAACCATTTGTTGTACTCACAGGCCAGAATGGTCTTGTACTACATATTTTGTATTTTTCTTGGAATTTCTGTATCAAGTTGGTGCCTCATCAGCTAACAGTTATCCTGGGGCTGGTGAGCACAAGGGCCATTTTCTGGAAATTAATACCCGGAGAATCGGTCCCCATAGGCTATGAGCCGACTGAACAGTATTCGCAGCGACGGATCGACTGTGAATCCTATTGCGCGACTATGATATGGTTGAATTCTGATCTCCTGCTGCCCGGAGCAAATCCCTGATTTGCATCAAGCCTCTGCCAGCCTCTGATTGAGAGGGCTGAATCGACTCCGCTATCCGGGCCGCAGCTGCTAAATTCTGAATTGGGGTCCGGTATACCTGAGTCGTCGGCGGAAAGAGTTGACGTCGACTGGAGTCTGGAACTTGTTGCCGCGCGCACTCGTCAAGTGCTCGCTGGAGGTTCTCCAGTCGAGTGCGCTCAGCCAAGTTGGCTAAACGCACATCCTCCAAGGCACGAGCCTCGGGGGTTTCTCCTACGATGGGAGTATGCAGAGCATCCATATTCCGGCGGCGAAGCTCTTCTCTTTGCAGAGAAGTAAGTGGCTCGGGTTGATATTCCTCGTGGACATGTGCGGGGTCGCCTCCACCGTTCGTTCCACCGGTGCGGGGGAAGCCGGGAGGACTACGAGGCCCATTGACCATCAGGACCTCCGCCGCTGGGTCACTGCTTTCGCATTCGGATGCGGTCTCTACGGAGCCAGTCGACAAATCGAACAGGCCATAGAGAGATTCATCGGGTTCGATCGCCGCGACTTGGGTGGTGGCCGATTGGCGGGCCACTGCGTGTTTCAGCCACCGCTGAAGCCTCGACCTACCAGAACGCTTGCGCTGGCGAGAGACAGGGGGCAAGGACGATGCAGGAGTCGACCGATACGGGGCCGATGGTTGCCGCAGCAGGACGCCGCGGACACATGCACGAAAGTGTGTTGCCCCGTGGACGGGAAGCGCGTCGATGTCGAGTGGAGCCTCCTGGAGCCAAGCGGAGTCGTCAGCGATGAACGTGAGCGCGCCGAGACGGATCTCGCGACCTTCGACCAGAACTCCGCCAGAAACCATGATGAAGGCGATCGGAACAATTGCAACTTCTCCAATAAACCGCTAAGACACCGGCCCCACTATGGGCGCGAACTGTCGTGGTACTAAGGCTGACAGTAGAATGGGGGTAGGTATGGAGAGGCAAGATCCTAGCTATGGAGGAGTTGTACACACAGGAGTTTTACGAGTTCAGGCCCTTCTCGGAGGAAGTAACAGCCCTACATGTCGGAGCCCGGAGGCGGTCGACTGGATTATAAGTGTGTGAGTTACAGGGGTGCGAACCCTTTACACTGAGGAGGGGGTGGCTTATATAGAGTTCGCCAGACCCCTCCGGTCCTTAGTTATGCAGGGTTTAAAGTACATTAAGACAGGGGGTTACCAGTAACACTCACATAAAGTGCTATGAAGACTATTAAAGCCACTTAATGGCGGACCGTTGCGTGTTGAGTGACTTTAGGTCTCCTGGCCGTCGAGTGGTTAGCTTCATGGTCGAGTGGTTATCTTCATCGTCGAGTGTCCTTGAGTTCGTCGAGTGGAGTCCCTCTTGGTCGACTGGAAGGTAGCTTCTTCTAAAGATGTCCTTGGGTAGGGTATTTTAGACAGGTCCATGACCCTACCCTAGGTACATGACTTCATCAAGGGATGTGACAGCTAAGCCTCCGAGTGGGAGGATTGCTCTCCACTCGGAGTGTTTTTAACTTAGATGATTACAGGGTCGCAGCTAAGCCCCCGAGTGGGAGGATTCCTCTCCACTCGGAGTGTTTTTAACTTAGGCGATTACGGGGTCGCAACTAAGCCCCGAGTGGGAGGATTGCTCTCCACTCGAAGTGTTTTTTAACTTAGGTGAATTAGGTTCGTGACTAAGCCACCCACTGGGGGATTTGGACACAAGTGATTACGAGAAACCAATCATTGAGATACTATAAAAATCTTGTGTTTGGAAAACAAACTGAACTGCTTTTATTGCAATTTGTCCGGTTGAGTGATTTTAGGTATAGAAAGGACGAAGCAGCTCTGTGTTCAATGCATGTGGCTCGTCCATTTTCTTGGTCACGTTGTAGATGTGGTACGCCCCATTGTGAAGCACCTTGGTGATGATGAAGGGACCTTCCCAGGCTGGAGCGAGCTTGTGAGGTTGTTTCTGAACCACTCGGAGCACAAGGTCTCCTTCCTGAAATGCTCTACTCTGACATTGCGGGCGTGGAATCGACGCAGATCCTGCTGATAAATGGTCGACCGAACCAAAGCCATCTCGCGTTCTTCCTCCAAGAGATCGACTGCATCTTCACGTGCTTGCTCCGCTTCAGCTTCTGTGAACAGTTCAACTCTGGGAGCATTGTGTAGCAAGTCACTTGGAAGCACAGCCTCAACACCGTACACCAGGAAGAAAGGGGTTCGATCAGTCGACCGGTTGGGTGTTGTTCTCAGCCCCCATAGGACTGATGGCAATGCGGTCACCCAAGCTCTAGCAGCATGCTTAAGATCGCGCATCAGACGAGGCTTTAACCCCTGAAGGATCAATCCATTCGCCCTTTCAGCCTGTCCATTCGACTGCGGGTGCGCGACGGACGCGTAGTTGACCCGAGTGCCTTGAGATGCACTGAATGCCTTGAACTCATCAGAATTAAAGTTGGAGCCGTTATCTGTGATGATGCTGTGAAGAACTCCATATCTGAATATCAACTCTCTGATGAAACTGACGGCAGTGCCTGCTCCAAGGTTTTTGATGGGCTTGGCTTCGATCCACTTGGTAAACTTGTCGACTGCTACAAGCAAATGGGTGAAGCCACTTGCGCCAGACTTGAAGGCTCTGTCGTGGTACTAAGGCTGACAGTAGAATGGGGGTAGGTATGGAGAGGCAAGATCCTAGCTATGGAGGAGTTGTACACACAGGAGTTTTATGAGTTCAGACCCTTCTCAGAGGAAGTAACAGCCCTACGTCTCGGAGCCCGGAGGCGGTCGACTGGATTATAAGTGTGTGAGTTACAGGGGTGCGAACCCTTTACACTAAAGAGGGGGGTGGCTTATATAGAGTTCGCCAGACCCCTCCGGTCCTCAGTTATGCAGGGTTTAAAGTACATTAAGACAGGGGGTTACTGGTAACGCCCACATAAAGTGCTATGAAGACTATTAAAGCTACTTAATGGCAGACCGTTGCGTGCTGAGTGACTTTAGGTCTCCTGGCCGTCAAGTGGTTAGCTTCATGGTTGAGTGGTTATCTTCATCGTCGAGTGTCCTTGAGTTTGTCGAGTGGAGTCCCTCTTGGTCGACTAGAAGGTAGCTTCTTCTAAAGATGTCCTTGGGTAGGGTATTTTAGACAGGTCCATGACCCTACCCTAGGTACATGACTTCATCATTAGCCCCCGAATGGATCGAGGTTTGAGTGAGGAAGGAGTTGATAATTTTTTCGACCTATTCTCCGTGTTCTGAGTATGTCATATTCTGGATCAATGACCTTTTTAGCGATGGCATCAACTTTTCTTTCAGTCGCCTTGATCCATTCTTTTCTTCTGTCGAGTGAACTTTTGGATTTGGTGGACTTCCGAATGATGGATCGTAAGGAATCTGCCGCCTGATAGGTTGATCTGCTGTTAACGGATTTAGCGGGATCCGAATTTTGGGAAGCGCGCGAAGCGAAGAGGGCCGCGGTACTCGGATGGGATAAGGCGAAGACGCCTCGATTTCCGCGCCGACTTTTTCACCACGTATCGCGCGCGCGCCTGTTTCAGGATTTGACAGGACTGCCCGGGCCTACCCGCCAGTCACTCGGAAATGTCCTTATATAAGGTGCCGGACGAGGGTTTTTGAACAGTGCTTCTCCATTCCCCTCTCCACTTTCTTCTACCTCGCCCGCTGCACCCGCTTTTTCCTCCGCCCATCCGCTCCTCGCACGCTTCGCCGGCAATGATGGTGAAGGAGAAGACGGCGGCCTTGGAGCAAGCGAAGAAGGCTACGGCGACAGCTAAAGCAAAGGGGAGAGCGCCCAGTCGGGGTGGACTTCATCGCGGTCCCGCCTGCCGCAAGGTTGGGTCCAAGGGGATTGGATCCGCTCAACCATCACCCAGAAAGATCTTGACGATCTGGCCAATGAGGGACTGATCCCTCATGGGTCAGCAAGGCTTCCGGGGACCGAGTGGCAACCGCAGCCACTGGAGGGTGAGTGCGTTCTCTTAGCCACTCATGTAGATCGCGGGTTCTCTCTGCCACCGAATCTTTTCTTCCGAGGGATTCTGAACTTCTTTGGGGCACAACTGCACCATTTTACTCCCAATTCCATTGCCTACCTCGCCGCTTTCGTGTCTCTGTGCGAAAACTTCCTGGGTTGTTGGCCGCACTGGGGTCTCTTTAAGCACATATTCACTTGTCACTCTCAGACGGTGAAAAAGGCGAGTCCCTGGTTCTACTGCCAAGATGAGGCGACACCGGGGCAGTCGACTGGTCTCCCTCCGTTCTCCATGGACCGAGTGAACAAGCCATCTTCCCTGGAGGTACTTCCGGAAGAAAAGGCTCAGGTTAAAATGTTGGTGGAGCGTGTGGTTCAACTCATTCACGACGGTGTTACTGGCATGGATCTTGTGGAGGTGTTTCTTCGATGGCGTATTCAGCCGCTCCAGTATCGAGGTCACCCGATGTGGTTGTACTCTGGTACCAAGGACACCACTCGGGTCCACCCAGAGGAGGTTGACAACGCCACACTGGAGAGGTGGATGACTGCCATCACGGGGAACAAAGATAACCCTCGTGGGGCTAGGAGGATCCCACCACTCGACCAGTCTTACCAGCCAGACACGGTATGACCCTTTACTCCCGATGGTGCTCCTGTTTTATTCACTTTGTTTCATCGTCAATCGGTCGATTAACTTTGTCTTGTCTCGTTGTTTGTCAGGCCACCACCGAGTTGTACTCGATGCCCAATGGGGCGCAGGCACCGGCTGAGGAGGAGGAAGGGAGTGGAGGTGAAAGTCAAGAGGAGTTGGAATCGGATGGCGATGAAGGTGATGAAGATGGTGATTCCGATGAGGAAGAGGAGGAGGAAGAGGAGGAGGAAGTCGCACCTCCCCGTTCCGAAAGGAGATCCAAGCTTACTCATGACCTTGCAGTCGAACATGGCAAGGGGACTGCGCCTGTCGTACAGTCGACCAAGCGTCCTCGGGCGACCTCTCCGACTCCGACTGAGAAAGCACCAAAGCAATCTCGAGTGGCGCCGTCAAAACCGATGAAGGCCTTGCCAAAGATGAAGATGGCGATTCCCACTATTTCTGGGTAATGATGCAACTTGTGTCTTCTTGTTTTTCATGAATTTACTCTTGGTCGATTCGTTCATTGACTGACTGACTTTTGGAACTGCAGTGTTGCGACTTCTGAGACCTCGACCAAACCTGAAGATCAACAGATGGAGGATGCCGTTACTTCCAACCCTGGTATGACCTTTGTAGTTTCGTTTTCAGTCGACGGGATCTTCATTTTTAACTCCGAATCTTTTCTGTAGCTCCACCTAGTATCGTCATTAATCTTCCTAATGATGATGACGAGGAACCTTTGAGGCAGAGGAGGAATAGGAGAGCGCCTGCTGACCAGACAACTCAGGTCGTATCAGCACCTGAGACGTTAGTTGCGGAGGGGAACCACGTCTCTCGGCCTACCGTATCCTTTGTGGTGCCGCTGACGAGTGCTCGCCCTTCATCGTCGAGTGCTGATTAGCCTTCACTTTTCTCTACCCACCACGTCCCAGAAGACCAAGCAAGCGCTGCTAGAGAAGCCATACGCCAGGCGGGGGTTATGATGGAGCAAGTGAAGGCGATCCAAGACGCCAGTCAAGCGGCTTATGACGCCAGTTCAGCCCTTCAGAGCAATGTTCAGGTTGGTCGATCACCGCCTGTTCTGTTAGGATATGAAACCTGAAAACTGTTCTTTCTGAAAATCTTAGTATCTGTCGTATGCCCACTGGGTGTGTCGGTTGAATATCTGGATTGGTGGGGGCACGCTGAGTGCACCCATTGGGTGTAGTCCCCAAGGCTATGGTGGACTGCTGGCAGTCGACCATAGTCTTAATGCCTTGAACTTTTTCTCATTGCTTGTTGTACTCGATCTAGTCAATTGGAATCATAAACCGGTGGGGGCACGCTGAGTGCACCCACTGGGTGTAGTCCCCGAGACTGTGGTCGACTGCTGGCAGGCGGCTACAGTCTGAAGAACACCCTTTTTTTACCTGTGACTAACTATTGGTGGTTAGCCTTTCTGTCTTTTTCGGTCGACTGATCGACTCTAGCTGATAGAACCAGTGGGGGCACGCTGAGTGCACCCATTGGGTGTTGTCCCCGAGACTACATTTGAATGTTTAGATTCGGCTGTAGTCTTAGAAATACTACGCCTTTTCTCTTAGTCACTCGGAAGCGATCTATTTTTGATGTTTGTCGATTGATCCCTCGCAGAAATCTTGTGAGCTTGCAGCTCGTTATACTGAATTGGAGAACAAGCATATCCAGCTTGAGCTTGATCTGAAGCTTGTCCAAGAGAACTTCATGAAGGCGAAGTAGGAAGCAAAAGGTATGTTTGGTGAGAACCTCGACGACTGCCTTTGTTCCTTGATTGTTCCCGAGCTTGACCTTGCTGTTATTTCGCAGACAAACTAAGGGACTCTCTGAAGAAGAAGGATCTTGAACTTGCTGAGGCGCAGAAGGCAGCTTCGGAAAAGACCAAACTTGCAGAAGAAAAGTTGGCTTCCATCAGCAAACTTGAAGAGGAGAATACCAATCTGAAAGCTGCTCTCGACACGGCTAACAAGTACGCCAGTCGACTGAAGAGTGACAAGTTGGCCTTGAGTGATAAGGCTAGTGAGCTGGCTGGAAAGAAGAACGACTTGGAGATTTATCTGGGAGGGCTCGCCAAGAAGTTGTTCCTCATGCTTGAAGGTAACCCCATATATCCGACTAGTTAACACTGACTTATTGTAGAAATGTTGACTTATCCTTGGATCGTATCCGCAGAATTCTGCCAAAGCTTTGAAAAGGAGACTAGTCGAGTGGAGACTGGCTTGGATCCTATCAACTCTCCCGTGAAGGACGAAGCCGCCATGAACATGCTCCGACTTGAGTCTTGCGTTGCCACTGTGGTCGACTACATTGCAAGGCTGAAGGTTGCAACGTCGCGCATTGACACGGTACTCTGGCCAAGAGAAACACTTCAGAACGACCTCGAGTCTCTGATGACTCGACTGAATGAAGTTCCAAGCCGAGTGCAAGAATGGAAGAAGTCTTCTGCCAGGTGCGGTGCTGATGTTGCTCTATCTCTGGTCCGTGTTCATTGCAAGGATGCGCGAGAGGACAAGCTGGCAGCTCTCAAGGTGGCCAATACCAAGAAGCATGACTTCCGATCCTTCATGGAGACCTTCATCGCTGCTGCCACTCGGATCGCTGATGGAATTGACCTGGATGAGTTCGTTGCGCCTTCCAGCCCTCCACAGGAGGGGTAAAAAACTTCTATGTTCAATGCTTTAAATTTGCCTCGGTATGCCGAGTGGTTTTTGTAACCGATAAACTTTAACGGGCTTAGAGCCCGAGCACTTCTGGTTCCGCAAGATGTTATCTGAACTTGAATTTGACGTTGAATACGTTTGCGTCTGCCTCCAAATGAACATTGTCTTTTGCTTGGTCTACATGCTGTTGTTTGAAATGCCTTTTTGCAGGTAAGGATGAAGCACAGATTGCAATCGACTCGTGCTTTGTCATACTTAGGCGAGCACTGGGCTACAGCTAAGCCCCCGAGTGGGAGGTCTGCTCTCCACTCGGTAGGATTTTCAAAAAACTTAGGCAAGCACTGGGCTGCAGCTAAGCCCCCGAGTGGGAGGTCTGCTCTCCACTCGGTAGGATTTTCAAAAAACTTAGGCAAGCACTGCGCTGCAGCTAAGCCCCCGAGTGGGAGGTCTGCTCTCCACTCGGTAGGATTTTTAAAAACTTAGGCGAGCTCTGGGCTGCAGCTAAGCCCCCGAGTGGGAGGTCTACTCTCCACTCGGTAGGATTTTCAAAAACTTAGGCGAGCACTGGGCTGCAGCTAAGCCCCCGAGTGGGAGGTCTGTTCTTCACTCGGTAGGATTTTCGTGGCGTACCTCTGGAGAAGGAGGTAACAGTCGACCTGCACTTCATCCTCCTTGCAAAGCGCACGCTGTATTTGTGGCGTAGCTTGGAAGGAGAGGGTAGCAATCGACCTGCACCTCGTCCTCCTTGCAGAGCGCATGTTGTATTTGTGGCGTAGCTCGGAAGGAGAGGGTAGCAGTCGACCTGCACCTCATCCTCCTTGCAGAGCGCATGTTGTATTTGTGGCGTAGCTCGGAAGGAGAGGGTAGCAGTCGACCTGCACCTCATCCTCCTTGTGTAGAGCACATTGTATTTGTGGTGTAGCTCGGAAGGAGAGGGTAGCAGTCGACCTGCACCTTATCCTCCTTGCATAGCGCATGTTGTATTTCAACTTAGGCGAGCGCAATGCTGTAGCTAAGCCTCCGAGTGGAAGGCTGGCTTACCACTCGGTAGGATTTTGTTTAACTTTGGCGAGTACTTGGACTGCATCTAAGCCTCTGAGTGGAAGGCTGGCTTACCACTCGGTAGGATTTTGTTTAAACTTAGGCGAGTACTTGTACTGGAGCTAAGCCTCCGAGTGGAAGGCTAGCTTACCACTCGGTAGGATTTTGTTTAAAATTAGGTGAGTACTTGTACTGCAGCTAAGCCTCCGAGTGGAAGGCTGGCTTACCACTCGGTAGGATTTGTTTAAACTTAGGCGAAACGGATTCGCAGCTAAGCCCCCGAGTGGGAGGCTGGCTCACCACTCGGTAAGGATTTTTTTTACAGACTTAGGCGAATCGGATTCGCAGCCAAGCCACCCACTGGGGGATTGCTTTATGCGGACAAAAGTAACGACAATTATTGGGAAAATTATAAAGCTCTTGTCTTTGATAAATAAACTACAGAAGTACTTTTATTACAACCCACCCGAGTGAATACTTAAGTATAAAAGGGGCGGAGAAGCTCCGCGTTCCAAGCTCGGGGCTCGTCGATCTGGTGCTCGACATTGTAAAGACGGTATGCTCCATTGTGGAGAACCTTGGTGACGATGAAGGGGCCTTCCCAAGAAGGAGAGAGCTTGTGTGGTTTCTGCTGATCCACTCGGAGAACCAGATCTCCTTCCTGGAAGGCTCGACTCCTTACGTTTTTGGCGTGGAAGCGACGCAGGTCCTGTTGATAAATGGTCGATCGGATCAAAGCCATCTCCCTTTCTTCCTCTAGAAGGTCGACTGCGTCCTGCCGGGCTTGTTCTGCTTCAGACTCGGTGTAAAGCTCGACTCGGGGAGCGTTGTGAAGCAGGTCGCTTGGCAAGACCGCTTCAGCTCCGTAGACCAAGAAGAACGGAGTTCTCCCAGTCGACCGGTTAGGCGTGGTCCTTAACCCCCAAAGCACAGACGGAAGCTCGTCGACCCATGCACCAGCTGCATGCTTGAGATCACGCATCAAACGGGGTTTCAACCCTTTGAGAATCAAGCCATTTGCTTGTTCTCCCTGTCCATTCGACTGAGGATGAGCGACTGACGCATAGTCGACTCGTGTGCCCTGAGATGTGCAAAACGCTCTGAATTCCTTGGAATCAAAGTTTGACCCGTTGTCAGTGATGATACTGTGTGGGACTTCGTATCTGAATATCAACTCTCTGACGAAGCTGACAGCGGTGCCGGCATCGAGGTTCTTGATGGGTTTAGCTTCAATCCACTTGGTGAACTTGTTGACTGCTACCAACACATGGGTGTACCCGCTTCTGCCTGTCCTCAGGGGTCCAACCATATCCAACCCCATACAACGAAGGGCCAGATGAGTGGTATGGTCTTTAAAGCCGAGGCGGGTTTGTGTGACATATTGGAGTAGAATTGACATCCCTCGCACTTGTCGACTATCTCCTTTGACATTTCGTTCGCTCTTGGCCAGTAAAATCCGGCTCGGTATGCTTAGGCTACAATGGTCCGAGAGGACGCATGATGGCCACAGGTCCCCGAGTGGATGTCGTCAAGGATTATTCGACCTTCTTCCGGCGTTATGTATTTTTGACCAACTCCAGTCGCGCTTTCTCTGTACAATTGTCCCCTTATCACGGTAAAGGCTTTAGATCGGCGGATGATCTGTCGAGCCTCTTCTTCATCCTCTGGGAGCTCTTTCCTTAAGATATACGCGATATACGGCACTATCCAATCGGGAGTGATCACCAACACTTCCATAATCAGGTCGACCACTGCCGGAATTTCAACTACAGTCGGATCCGTGGCACTCTTAGGTTGCGGAGCTTCTTTGGTAAAAGGACCTTCTTTAACTGATGGAGTGTGGATGTGCTCCAAGAACACGTCACTGGGAATAGCTTCTCTCTTGGAGCCTATCTTTGCCAAATCATTAGCCGCTTGATTCTTCAGTCGGGGTATATGATGGAGCTCTAACCCCTCAAATTTCTTCTCAAGCTTTCTCACTGCATTACAGTATCCAGTCATGGCTGGGCTTCTAACGTCCCACTCCTTCATCACCTGATTGACCACCAAATCTGAGTCGCCATAAACCATCAGGTGACGGACGCCGAGTGAAATGGCCATGCGCAACCCATATAAAAGCGCCTCGTATTCTGCTTCATTATTGGAGGAATCAAAGTGGATCTGGAGCACATATCTGAGCTTATCTCCTCGAGGGGAAACCAATACTACCCCAGCACCGGAACCATTTAACATTTTAGAGCTGAGGGAGTCTCGGACTAGGGGGTGTCCGAATAGCCGAACTATCATCATCGGCCGGACTCCAAGACTATGAAGATACAAGATTGAAGACTTCGTCCCGTGTCCGGATGGGACTTTCCTTGGCGTGGAAGGCAAGCTTGGCGATACGGATATGTAGATCTCCTACCTTTGTAACCGACTCTGTGTAACCCTAGCCCTCTCCGGTGTCTATATAAACTGGATGGCTGTAGTCCATAGGACAGACAACAATCATACCGTAGGCTAGCTTCTAGGGTTTAGCCTCCTTGATCTTGTGGTAGATCCACTCTTGTAACACACATCATCAATATTAATCAAGCAAGACGTAGGGTTTTACCTCCATCAAGAGGGCCCGAACCTGGGTAAAACATCGTGTCCCTCGTCTCCTGTTACCATCCGCCTAGACGCACAGTTTGGGACCCCCTACCCGAGATCCGCCGGTTTTGACACCGACATTGGTGCTTTCATTGAGAGTTCCTCTGTGCCGTCGCGATCAGGAAGGATGCCTTTTCCCGTCTTTAAAGACGGCACCGTCGTCAAGGGAGCTTTGGCCGCCGGCCAAACTGTCCGGCTAGGTGGTTTTCTTATGACCGCCTGTTCGGCCACCGCTCCGACGATGACCTCTCAGGTCATCAAAAGTGATCTTCACGTTAGCTCGGAATTCGCCGAGCAGTTAGATCCGATTGAGCTCTCCTCTGTAAACGAGCTCTTGGATCGCATCGCCGCCCTGGGAGTCGCTACAGACTACGATCAGATTGGGCTTAAAACCGATCTGAGAGAGATTAACTCTCCTCAGGCTACCCACCACGTTATCATGGTAGAGGGACAATGCGGCAACCCTTCTTCTACGTTGAAGACCAACTATGTCCGGATTCCCGATCCCTCCAAGCCGGATTCCTGCGGACGAACGGACGCTAATCAAATACTGAACTTAGAGCAGGCATCGGACTAGATTCGTTGGAAAGCATCCAGCAAGTCAAGCTTCCAAATCCGGAAACTTCTTGGCCTTTGAGCCTCAGATCGGGCGGGGTTCCGAACTTGATTCCACCCGCCCACCCAAACATAAGCGATCTCTCTCGAATACGGCAAGAGCCCGATGAGAGAGTACATCATTACTGGGCCAGATTCCTCCTGGTTATGAACAGGATAAAGGACTACTGCGAAGAAAGCGGGATTTCAATTTTCTGCAACAATTGCATGGACAAGGGAATCATGAATGCCATAAGTCGTCGCGAAGTTACACGCTTCGTCGACCTAGCGACCTTCGTACAAAAATACTGTGCGGTGGAGAGTACCAGGAACACCGAAACTAGGTTTTGGGACAGTCCGGCCTTGACTACAACCCTAGTCCAAAGTAAAAGGGTGCGCCATACTCAAGCACCTGGGTTACAAACCAAAAAGCAAAAACCCCCTAAAGGGCATGGAACCGTACTGGAGGGCTGGCTCAACGGACCCTGCAAAATCCACAGTACGGAGGGCGCCACTCCAACACACAGCCTTCGAGCATGTTGGATACTACGGCAGGTGGCCAAAAGTGGCGAAGGCTTTTTAGCCCCGGGCAAACAGCCCAGCAATACCGGTACGGTATTAACAGTCTTCGAGACTTTCGCATCAAATAACATGCAAAATGAACAATCCGCGGCCTCGCCGAAGTCTACCAAGTAGCAACAGCAAATCCATGGAGTGACACGGCTATCACCTTCAACACCAGCGACGAACCTAAATTCCGAACAGCTAGAGCACCAGCCGCATTGGTCCTCAGTCCGATAGTGGACGGCTTTCGCCTTACCAAGGTACTCATGGATGGCGGCAGCGGATTAAACCCCATCTACAAGGAAACCCTTCAAAAAATGGATATTGACTGGAGCCGCATCGAGCGAAGCAGCACAACCTTCAGAGGGATAATCCCTAGTCGAGAAGTACGCTGCATAGGAAAAATCAGACTAGATGTAGTATTCGGCTCACCAGACAATTACAGGTCCGAGTTGGTCACGTTCCAAGTGGCCCCATTCGGCAGCGGATATCACGCTTTGTTAGGGCGAGAGGCATTCACAATCTTCCAAGCTATACCCCACTACGGGTACATGAAGCTCAAAATGCCCGGACCCAATGGGATAATCACTCTTGCCAGTGATCCAGATACAGCACTCCGCGCTGAAAATAGGACAGCCGCACTGGCCCTAGAGGCATTGTTCGAAGCCCTAGCGGCAGAGGAACTAACTACGCTGCGCTCCATGGTGGATAGGGACAATGTGATACTCGATAAGAGGTCCAAGTCCACCTCTTTTAAACCAGCAGACGAAATAGTCAAATTTCAGGTCCATCCAACGGACCCCACAAAGACGGCCTCCATTGGGGCACAATTAAGTCCTGATGTTGAAGCCGCACTACGAGAATTCCTTCAGGAAAATTGGGACATTTTTGCCTGGCACCCTTCAGACATGCCAGGAATCCCACGCAGGCTGGCAGAGCACAGCCTAAACATCCTAAAAGGATTCAAGCCGGTCAAACAAGCTATTCGGCGATTTTCCGAACCCAAAAGACAGGCAATGGGAGAGGAGCTAGCCAAACTCTTAGAAGCCGGATTCATCAGAGATATAAAACATCCGGACTGGCTAGCCAATCTAGTAATGGTACCAAAAAGGACAAATCATGGCGCCTCTGCGTCGATTTTAAAGACCTTAACAAGGCCTGTCCAAAGGACCCTTTCCCCCTCCCTCGCATCGACCAAATCATCGATGCTACCGCAGGGCATGATTCATTGTGCTTCCTTGACGCATACTCCGGATACCATCAAATCAAGATGGCGGAGAAAGACCAGGCCACAACGGCATTCATTACTCCATATGGGCCATTCTGCTTCAACACAATGCCCTTCGGACTCAAAAACATCGGCACAACATATCAGCGCATGATTCAAACATGTCTGGCTACCCAGATAGGCAAAACAGTAGAGGCATACGTAGACGATGTGGTCGTCAAGACCAAACACGTCGAAACTCTAGTAGAAGACTTGAGGGTGACATTCGACAACCTCCGAGCGTATGACATTAAGCTCAATCCGGAAAAATGCGTCTTCGGCGTACCAGCCGGAAAGCTCTTAGGCTTCATCGTATCCGGTAGAGGAATTGAAGCAAACCCGTCCAAAATCCGAGCTCTGTCACAATTGGATATTCCAAAGGACCTCAAGCAAACACAAAAACTAACCGGATGCGTAGCGGCCTTAAGTCGCTTCATCTCCCGTTTGGGAGAAAAGGCTCTGCCCCTCTACCGCCTCCTCCGGCGCACCGAACATTTCGAATGGACGAATGCTGCCACAGCCGGACTCGAAGAAATAAAGGCCATACTGGCAACAAATCCGGTCCTGGCCGCACCCAACCTGGGCGAACCTATGTTATTATATATCGCAGCAACACATCAAGTTGTCAGCGCGGTACTCATCGTCGAGCGAGAGACAGAAGGGCATAGATTCCCTCTTCAAAAACCAGTGTACTACGTATCCACTGTTCTAACTCCATGCAAGTCCCGGTACCCACATTATCAAAAGATAGCGTATGCGGTGTTCATGGCATCCCGGAAGCTGCGACACTACTTTCAAGAGTGTTCCATAATGGTGGCCTCCGAAGTACCTCTCAACGATATTATAAACAATGGCGACGCAACGGGCAGGATTGCAAAATGGGCTATTGAGCTCTTACCATTTGACATAACCTATAAACCACGGCGAGCTATAAAGTCGCAGGTTCTGGCTGACTTCGTCGCCGAATGGACCGAAGTCGAACTCCCTAAAGAGTACGGCGCATACTCCAATTGGATCATGCATTTCGACGGATCCAAAATGTTGGCTGGCTTGGGGGCTGGCGTCGTCGTGACGTCCCCAACTGGAGACACAATCCAATACGTACTTCAAATAATGTACATGGACTCCAACAACGCAGCCGAATACGAGGCCCTTCTGCATGGCCTCCGGATGGCAATCTCCATGGGCATTCAACGCCTAGAGGTGCGCGGGGATTCAAACCTTGCAATATCCCAAGTAAATGGAGACTTTGACGCCAAAGATCCAAAAATGGCAGCTTACCGCAACGCCGTCCTAAAAATGTCAGCTTGGTTCGAAGGACTCGAATTCCACTATGTAGCCCGGGATAATAACCAGGCAGCAGACGTGTTAGCGCGCATCAGCGCGAAACGAGACGCCGTCCCTCCAAACATCTTCCTGGAACGGCTCTTTAAGCCATCCGTGTTATGGGAAGAGGAGTCCGGAAATAACAATCCGGAGCCAGCTGCATCACCTAACTCAGACCATTCTGACACAATCGGTGGCTCAGCCATTGAAATAACACCTTCAGCTCACGAAATAATGGCAGTAATTGCCCTGTGGACAGAACCATTCCTAGCCTACTTAATTCTGCAGGAACTTCCCGAAGACCAAAATGAGGCCCGCTGCATAGTTCGGCAATCTAAAGCCTACAAGGTCCATGAGGGAGAACTTTATAAGAAAAGCACAACCGGAGTCCTTCAAAGGTGTATCTCCGAAGAGGAGGGGTGGAATCTCCTGGCTGAAATTTACGCCGGACTCGGCGGGCACCATGCTGCAGCCCGGGCCCTTGTAGGCAAGGCCTTCCGTATAGGAGTTTATTGGCCAATAGCCCGGGCAGATGCTCAGGACTTAGTCCAACGATGCGTCGGTTGCCAGCTCTTTGCTAATCAGAGCCATATGCCACCCACCGCCCTCAAAACTATACCCATTACATGGCTATTCGCGGTCTGGGGGCTTGACATGGTTGGACCCCTTAAAGGGGGAACCCACAAGCACAAATACTTATTGGTCATGGTGGACAAATTCACCAAATGGATTGAGGCCAAGCTGGTTAAAACGGCAGAATCCGGACCGGTGATAGACTTCATATCCGGGGTAGTACACCGTTTTGGCGTCCCCCACAGCATCATCACTGATAACGGCACGAACTTCACGGCCGATGAGGTTAAACTCTGGTGCAAAAACATGGGCATCAAGCTCGATTACGCTTCAGTCTATCACCCCCAAACTAACGGTCAAGTCGAGCGAGCAAATGGTCTAATCATGAGCAGCATCAAACCCAGACTAGTGCGGTCCCTCAAGGAATCTAACACGCACTGGGTAGAGGAGCTCGACTCCGTACTCTGGGGGCTGCGGACCATGCCAAACCGAACTACTGGATTCACACCATTTTTCATGGTATACGGCGCAGAGGCAGTTCTGCCCTGCGATATAATTCATGACTCACCTCGTGTGCGCATGTACGAAGAAAGAGAAGCCGAGTTGGATCGGCAGGACAGTTTGGACGCCTTAGAGGAGGAGCGGGACGTGGCAAAGGCTCGTTCCACATTTTATCAGCAGCAGGCTCGAAGATATCAAAGCAGAGAAGTACAAGCCAAAACTTACAATGTCGGCGAACTCGTTCTACGCCTGCCGGACAAGAAAAAGGACAAACTTAAGCCCAAGTGGGAAGGTCCCTTCATCATCGACCAAGTCCTGACCGGCGGAGCATACCATCTACGTAAAGCATCTGACAACCGACTCGAGCCGAACCCATGGAACGCAGCCCATCTCCGAAGATTCTACGCCTAAACACCGGGCTCAGAGTTCGTCTCACTCCCCCGTCCACCTTTTTATATTTTTTACTGTCTCTGGTATCCCTCCTTCTTCCCACCTTTTTTCTCAATACCTTTTATAGACTGATTTGCACTTTGTTCGCACACACTTGATGTGCTCCTAGCACTCATTATACCTGGGGGCTTCTTTACCAGAAGCTTATTAATATGGGCTTCACGCCCAATACATGTGTCATACTTCCGCATGTGCCCTTTATTCACCATTATATGCATCGATATGACTTAAGTTTTGGCCAAGCTGGGTTGCCTGGCTCCTGTGCTTACCCCTACGTTCCCGATTGTTCGGCTAGGAGGTAAAGGGAGAACCTCTTCGATTGTTACTGCCGGGTCAGCCGGATGTGTACCTCAGACTGGGTGAAGCCGAAAGCTAGCGTTCTTAAGAGAATATTCGGTCGGTGACTTGAAAGATGATTTATTACTTACTTATTTATCTACCCCCAGATGCTTTTTCTGCTATTTTCGCAGTCCGGCATTGCACCTTAGGGCATGCCTCCCAGGGAAAGGAACCCTTAACGGAACTATTCTCCCTGGAAGATGTTTCTTACTAACCATGTAACATAACATAACTAGTTGGGCACTTGTCTGATAAAGCAATTATGACCCCGACGCCTTGTCTCCATGCATACCCCGGTTCTTTTATAACCGTAGGGGTATTCGGACACACTCCGGACTGTTGGGTCCCGAGGTTGAAGCGAAACGGTCTGCAAAGACAAACGATCTACAATTCGGCTAGAAGGCATCTTACATGTCATTTCAAATTACATCGTCAAACCGACTGATTTTACTCCTCAATCCCATCTAACAGGTTGTCTAATTTACAGTCCTGTTGGGAATACTTCGCGGCCAGTTCTACTTGGCCATACATCAAGCTCACAGGGATCTCCTTCCCATCAGGCCCCGCAGGTCTGACCTCGGCCATGTGGTTTGGGTCAGCCTTCAGGTAGCGCGTCTTCACCATGGCCCAGGCCTCCCTGGCGCCCTGACGGCAGGCCAATATCTTCCACAAACGGAGGCGTCGCCGTGCTCCCTGAAGCTTCTCAGCAAGCTCACCAAGGCCCTCGGGTAGGGAGACGGATGGCCATAAAGCCTGAACGACGCCACTCATCGTCTGCCGAACACGTTCGAACAATTGCACCAGCTCGGGAAGTTGGTCACCTGTTGACCCAGGCATTTCCTCCGCAGGGAGACCTGTGAGCACACCTAAAGACATATTTCTGTCAATCGACTTCCTCGCCGAATTCTTCTTTTCAAAGGAATTTGCTCAAGCACTTACTATAAATGCCGCGACGAAGCCGCTGATTCTCCTTCAAGGAGCCAGACAGTTGGGCCCGAACACCTTTCAGCTCTTCTCCTAGCTGGGTGTGGGCATCTTGGAGCTTGTTTCTCTCCTGCTGCACCTTCATAAGCACCCTCTCGCCGGCCTTTAGCTGACGCAGTAGCTGTTGCTTGTCCGGATCTAGTCCGGCGCCCTCTGCAATATTATTGTCAGATTCACGCTGCACTTTGTTAATTAATTATCTTTCCAAAGTACGTCTTACCAGCGGGGGTCTCTGTGGCTCCCCCTGTGGCGGCCAGTGCGGCCTCAAATTGGGCCTTGCACTCTTGGAGCTCCTGGGACAGATGGGTATTCTTCCCCGTAAGATCCTGCATAAAAATTGATCCTTAAATCAGTTATTTTAACTATTTTAAGTCTCGGGGGCTACTGGCATATATAACTATTAAAATTACTTACACGTATGTCTTTCACATACTGCTCCGTGGCTCTGGTTAACCCATCTTGAGCGGCACGGAGGTGCGCGTTTCCCTCATCAAAGGCATTTAACGCCTCCGGGGAGAAACACGCGTCACGAAGAACTGTCCGGCGACGCCTGTGATTCATGGCGCTCTCCACCTCAGACCGGGTGGCGGACAGCCTGTCGGCGTCCTCCGTCGGAGGAGCGTCCGGCTCATGCCTTGTACTCGCCTCCCCTCCCGGGCCATGCGTTGGAGCATGGCTAGCGGAGGCTTGATTGGCAACCTCTCCGGACACTGTCCGGCGAGCGCTCTTTCTGGAAAAGTTATGAGCATTAATATACCTCTTGGGAATCCTTCCCTTAAAAATAGCGGTGCTCCGTACCGTTGCGGCGACGTCTCAGTTCGTGTCGCACTCCTCTTCCGCCTGCTGGGCCGGACTGACCCTTGTTGGTCGGCCACCGCGGGTTCGGCTTCCCGCCTTAAAGGCACCTCCTGCGATGCACCATCAGTATGGGATGGTCAGAATTGAGCACGGATCAAATGATGGTGTCAAGACCTCGATCGTAGTCACCTGGGAAGCCGGAAATAAACCGGGGTAGTCAGCCGTAATGGCGACTAGAGCATTGTCCATGCTAAGTTGGTGGAACACCCCGTCGATCAGCTCCACCTTTATGTTCGGATCCTCTTCGGAGGTCGGATCAAGGGATCGTTCCGGATCCTCAGGCTGTGGAGTTAGGCTTCGTATGCCTTCCACATCCCGACGCAGCTCCTGCGTCGAAATCACAGAGTAAGATACTTGACTTTGAAAGTATGGATCAGGTGGATGAATATCCGCTTACCCAGCTCCGAGGGTTATTCATAGAGAATCCATTCAGCGGATTCGTGCGGAGGAAGTCCTCCTCCTCTCCCTTGTACAAGCCGGACAGGATCTTTGCCAGATCGGCTGCCGAGCCTGGCCCTTTGCGGCCATGACGGGTGGCGTCATCTTCCCCGTTGAAATCCCACATAGGGTGGCCCCTATATTGGAGTGGCTTCACCCCTCGCATAATGTACGTGGCCATGACTCCAATCATGGTCAATCCGGAGTGGGGCAGTAATCTAATCCGGCCCATCAGATAATGGACGCTCCTATCATCTTCCCGTTGAGGGCTCCGCGGGCGCCAACTCAGGCGTTTCTTCAAGGGAGCATTGCTGAACTCCGGGAGGCCGATCCGAACTGGATCCGGCAGAGGGGCGTCCTCCATGTAGAACCATTCCGAAGGCCAGTCTTCGGACGCCTTCTTCGGGGTGCCGGATAGATATCCGGTCCCGGCGATGCGCCATATTTCGGCTCCGCCCACTTGATATATCGACCCCTCATGAGAACGGGGTACGAGGCAAAACAATCTCTTCCACAACGCAAAATGGGGCTCGATGCCCAAGAACAGCTCACATGGAGCTACGAAACCCGCGATGTGCAAAATGGAGGCAGGTGTAAGATGATGAAGCTGGAGTCCGTAGAACTCCAGGAGCCCCCGGAGAAACGGATGTATAGGAAATCCGAGTCCCCTTATTAATTAGGGGACGAAGCACACCCGCTCTCCTTTGGAGGGATTGGGGGCGCTCTCCGCCTTCTTCCCACCCTTGTAGGTGGCTAGTCCGGCTCGAACCGGAACCATGAAAGCTGGGGGAAGATATCCCTCGGTTTGGAGCGCCACTAGCTCGTTGTGTCGAACTGAGCATCTCCCCCAATCTCCTGGCTTAGGGCCGGGAGCGCGAGAGGAGGAGCCGCGTCGACTATCCATGATGGAATGGATTTTTGCCAGAGGCGCTTCGATGAGAACTTGCGGATGGAGGATGGTGTAAGCTGGATCTAGATCCTCGCCTCTCTTATAGGCGGCTCGTTCGCACGGTTAGGGGGTAAAATGTAAAAATACCCCAGCCTTTCGCATTCGTACGACACGTGGAAGAGGGCCATTATTGGACACGGAAGCCAAGGAGCGCAGCATTTATGAAGCAACCGGACACTATCTGGCAAACACATGGAGCATGGAGAAGAACCCGCCTTGCAAATGCCGAAGAAAACATACGCGCCGGATTCGTCGTTATTGAAGCCTGGTTCGGGGGCTACTGAGGGAGTCCCGGACTAGGGGGTGTCCGGATAGCCGAACTATCATCATCGGCCGGACTCGAAGACTATGAAGATACAAGATTGAAGACTTCGTCCCGTGTCCGGATGGGACTTTCCTTGGCGTGGAAGGCAAGCTTGGCGATACGGATATGTAGATCTCCTACCTTTGTAACCGACTCTGTGTAATCCTAGCCCTCTCCGGTGTCTATATAAACCGGATGGCTGTAGTCCATAGGACGGACAACAATCATACCATAGGCTAGCTTCTAGGGTTTAGCCTCCTTGATCTCGTGGTAGATCCACTCTTGTAACACACATCATCAATATTAATCAAGCAGGACGTAGTGTTTTACCTCCATCAAGAGGGCCCGAACCTGGGTAAAACATCGTGTCCCTCGTCTCCTGTTACCATCCGCCTAGACGCACAGTTCGGGACCCCCTACCCG
Source organism: Triticum aestivum (assembly GCF_018294505.1). NCBI lineage: Eukaryota > Viridiplantae > Streptophyta > Magnoliopsida > Poales > Poaceae > Triticum > Triticum aestivum. The sequence goes on along the minus strand of NC_057804.1, from coordinate 444,018,492 downwards.
AGATCCGCCGGTTTTGACACCGACAAGAGCCATCAAAGAACATGGTCCAATGCTTCGAGTGAACTTGAGCCGGCTGTTGTTGTTCAATCCACTCGGCAAGGAAATTTTCTATTGCTTGGGACTTAATGGCTTTCTTTGCCTCAAATTTGATATCAAGGGGAAGGAGTTCAATCGCCCATTTCGCCACTCGACCAGTTGCATCTCTGTTGTGCAGAATCTCTGACAGTGGGGCATCGCTGACGACTGTAATGGAATGATCAGAGAAATAATGAGCAACCTTCTTCATGGTCATGTAGATTCCATACACAAGCTTCTGATACTGAGGGTATCTTTGCTTCGATGGGGTTAACACTTCGGAAAGATAATATACTGGGCGTTGAACTTTGAAGGCTTTCCCTTCTTCTTCCCGCTCGACCGTAAGTACTGTACTGACGACTTGTCCTGTGGCTGCAATGTAAAGCAACAGAGGCTCTTTGCTGATTGGAGCAGCAAGCACCGGCTGGGTGGAGAGCAGAGCTTTTAGCTCGGTAAACGCTGCATCAGCTTCTGGAGTCCACTCGAACTTGTCTGACTTCTTCATCAATCGGTAAAGAGGCAACGCCTTTTCACCGAGGCGAGAGATGAATCGACTTAATGCGGCCAAGCATCCAGTAAGCTTCTGGACATCATGCACACGCACAGGGCGTTTCATTCGGAGGATGGTGCCAACTTTTTCCGGGTTAGCATCGATTCCTCGCTCTGAAACGAGAAAACCGAGTAACTTTCCACCAGGAACTCCGAATGTGCATTTTGATGGATTAAGCTTGATATCATATCTCCTGAGATTGGCAAATGTTTCAGCGAGGTCAGTCAACAGGTCGGAACTCTTTCGTGACTTGACCACAATATCATCCATGTACGCTTCCACATTCCGACTGATCTGAGTGAGTAAACACTTTTGAATCATCCTCATGAACGTGGCTCCGGCATTCTTGAGGCTGAATGGCATGGTGACATAGCAGAAGCACCCGAATGGAGTGATGAAAGCTGTTTTGATCTCATCGGGTCCGTACAGACGAATCTGATGGTACCCGGAATAAGCGTCTAAAAAATACAATCTCTCACATCCCGCAGTCGAGTCGACAATTTGGTCGACGCGAGGGAGAGGAAAATGATCTTTCGGGCAGGCCCGATTGATATGTTTGAAATCAATGCACATGTGAAGTGACTTGTCCTTCTTGGGGACCATGACAACATTGGCGAGCCACTCAGAGTGGTAAATCTCCCGGATAAACTCCGCTGCCAGGAGCCAAGCTATCTCTTCGCCAATGGCCTTTCTCTTTTGGATGGCGGACCGTCGAAGATGCTCCTTCACAGGTTTCATCTTTGGGTCGACTCGTAGGCGGTGCTCAGCCAGCCCCCTGGGAACACCCGGCATGTCAGCAGGCTTCCATGCGAAGATGTCCCAGTTCTCACGGAGGAACTGGATGAGCGCTTCTTCCTATTTAGAGTCGGGTGTTGTGGAGATATGAGTCAGAGCAGCATTGGGGTCGGTCAGGTGGATATGAACCGGCTTGGTCTCATCAGACGGCTGGAACGCTGATTTGGTGGCAGGCTTCTTGGCTCGCAACAAATCACTCGGGTCTGCGGTTTTCTGATATCCCTGTAGTTCTACCACCGACATCTGAGCATCAGCGATCTTCGAGCCTTTCTAAAAGCACTCTTCTGCCTTTTTCCGATTGCCAGTGATGGTGATCACCCCTTTGGGACCAGGCATCTTCAACTTGAGGTATACGTAACATGGTCGAGCCATGAATCGAGCGTAGGCTGGTCTGCCTAAAATGGCGTGATAAGCGCTCTGGAAATCCACGACTTCAAATGTTAACTTTTCTTTGCGGAAATGCTTCGAATCGCCGAAGACCACATCGAGGGCTATTTGGCCGAGTGACTCAGCTTTCTTCCCAGGTATGACTCCATGGAAACTCATGTTGCTGGAACTGAGTCTGGACATCGGAATGCCCATTCCCTTTAGTGTCTCCGCATACAGTATATTCAATCCACTGCTGCCATCCATCAGTACCTTAGTCAGTCGAGTGCCTTCGACGACGGGGTCGACCACCAAGGCTTGCCTCCCAGGGGTGGCTATGTGCGTTAGATGATCGGACTGGTCGAATGTGATGGCAGTCTAAGACCATTTCAGATAACTGGGCGTTGCAGGAGCAACCATATTCACCTCACGGTTGATAACTTTCAGTCGACTTTTGCTCTCAACATCAGCAAAAATCATCAGAGCGGAATTGATATGGGGTTATTCTTCATCACTGCCCTCTTTGTCCTCAGCCTTGTCCGACTCCTTCTCCTTATCCTTGGATTGTTTTCCTTGAAACTGCTGGATTAAGAGCCGGCACTGACGAGCGGTATGCTTTGGGTAGATGAAGTTACCCTCTTCATCTTTTTTCATGTGGATATGGCATGGCAAGTCCATCACGTCATTTCCTTCTTTGTCTTTCACTTTCTTGGGGTTCCAAGATCCTTTGGGTTTCCCTTTGAACTTGCCTTGAGTCACGGCCAAGGCTTCTCTAGGTGCAGCGGGTTCAGCTTTCCGTTTCTGCTTCCGACTGGAATTTCCTTTTTCCGACTGGCTTGGCTTGTATTTACCACTCCGGAGTCGATCTTCTTCTTCACCATTGGCATATTTAGTGGCGATCTCCATCATTCGACTCAGGGTCATGTCTCCGGTCCGACCAAACTTCAAACTCAATTCTCTGTTCTTAACACCTTCCTTGAAGGCACATACTGCTTGGTGACCAGATACATTTTCCACTGTATGATCCAACGTGATCCACCTCTGGATGTAGTCTCTCAAGGTCTCATTCGACTTATGCATGCAAACTTGCAACTCGGTCAATCCTGCTGGTCGTTTGCAAGTTCCTTCGAATGTCCTGACAAACACTCGGGCGAGATCCTCCCAAGTGTATATGCTGCTAGGCGCCAGTTGATTCAGCCAAGATCGGGCCGAGCCCTCCAGCATGAGTGGTAGGTGTTTCATGGCCACCTCATCGTTGCCACCGCCAATCTGAACAGCCACTCGGTAGTCCTCAAGCCAAGTATCGGGCTTGGACTCACCGGTGAACTTACTCACCCCAGTCGCCAATCTGAAGTTGGGAGGGATCACTGTGGCCCTGATGGCTCTGCTAAAACACTCTGGTCCTGAAACATGAACCCTGCTGGTGGTGGGCGCGTCTCTGTCATGGCCTTCACGGTGAGCTCTGTTCTGGTCGACCAGACCTTGCACGATAATGGATCTCGCATCAAAACCTGGTTCCCTGGGGTCGACCGGAGCTCCTCGGCCAACACTGTGCTGGCGTCTGTCATCTTGTTGTCGAGGGACGTGAGACCCACCCCTTGGGGGAGGAGTGGGCACTCGACGCTGATCATCGCGATCGAATCGGTCATCATATGTATCATGCCAACCCCCACGTCCCTCACACCACGGAGGTGATCTGGGGTTGTGAGCCGACTGAACAGTATTCGCAGCGACGGATCGACTGTGAATCCTATTGCGCGACTGTGATACGACTGAATTCTGATCTCCCGCTGCCCGGAGCAAATCCCTGATTTGCATCAAGCCTCTGCCAGCCTCTGATTGAGAGGGCTGAATCGACTCCGCTATCCGGGCCGCAGCTGCTAAATTCTGAATTGGGGTTCGGTATACCTGAGTCGTCGGCGGAAAGAGTTGACGTCGACTGGAGTCTGGAACTTGTTGCCGCGCGCGCTCGTCGAGTGCTCGCTGGAGGTTCTCCAGTCGAGTGCGCTTAGCCAAGTTGGCTAAATGCACATCCTCCAAGGCACGAGCCTCGGGGGTTTCTCCTACGATGGGAGTATGCAAAGCATCCATATTCCGGCGGCGAAGCTCTTCTCTTTGCAGAGAAGTAAGTGGCTCGGGTTGATATTCCTCATGGACTTGTGCGGGGTCGCCTCCACTGTCTATTCCACCGGTGCGGGGGAAGCCGGGAGGACTACGAGGCCCGTTGACCATCAGGACCTCCGCCGCTGGGTCACTGTTGTCGCATTCGGATGCGGTCTCTACGGAGCCAGTCGACAGATCGAACAGGCCGTAGAGAGATTCGTCGGGTTCGATCGCTGCGACTTGGGTGGTGGCCGATTGGCGGGCCACTACGTGTTTCAGCCACCGCTGAAGCCTCGACCTACCAGAATGCTTGCGCTGGCGGGAGACAGGGGGCAAGGACGATGTAGGAGTTGACTGATACGGGGCTGACGGTTGCCGCAGCAGGACGCCGCAGACACATGCACAAAAGTGTGTTGCCCCGCGGACGGGAAGCGCGTCGATGTTGAGTGGAGCCTCCTGGAGCCAAGCGGAGTCGTCAGCGATGAACGTGAGCGCGCCGAGACGGATCTCGCGGCCTTCTACCAGGACTCCGCCAAAAACCATGATGAAGGCGATCGGAACAATTGCAACTTCTCCAATAAACCGCTAAGACACCGGCCCCATGGTGGGCGCCAACTATCGTGGTACTAAGGCTGACAGTAGAATTGGGGGTAGGTATGGAGAGGCAAGATCCTAGCTATGAAGGAGTTGTACACACAGGAGTTTTACGAGTTCAGGCCCTTCTCGGAGGAAGTAACAGCCCTACGTCTCGGAGCCCGGAGGCGGTCGATTGGATTATAAGTGTGTGAGTTACAGGGGTGCCAACCCCTTACACTGTGGAGGGGGTGGCTTATGTAGAGTTCGCCAGACCCCTCCGATCCTCAGTTATGTAGGGTTTAAAGTACATTAAGACAGGGGGTTACTGGTAACGCCCACATAAAGTGCTATGAAGACTATTAAAGCTACTTAATGGCAGACCGTTGTGTGCTGAGTGACTTTAGGTCTCCTGGCCGTCGAGTGGTTAGCTTCATGGTCGAGTGGTTATCTTCATCGTTGAGTGTCCTTGAGTTCATCGAGTGGAGTACCTCTTGGTCGACTGGAAGGTAGCTTCTTCTAAAGATGTCCTTGGGTAGGGTATTTTAGACAGGTCCATGACCCTACCCTAGGTACATGACTTCATCAGGCTCCAACCATATCCAATCCCCATACTGCAAATGGCCAGACGATTGGAATAGTCTTCAAGGTAGATGCGGGCTTGTGAGACATGTTGGAGTAGAATTGGCAACCTGCGCACTTGTCGACTATATCTTTCGCCATCTCATTTTCTCGAGGCCAATAAAATCCCGCTCAGTATGCTATGGCCACGATGGTCCGAGAGGACGCATGGTGACCACAGGTCCCAGAGTGGATGTCATTTAGGATCATTTGACCTTGTTCCGGGGTGATGCAGCGTCGGGCTACTCCTGTGACACTTTCTCTGTAAAGCTCCTTTTCATCACGGTGAAGGCTTTGGATCAATAGACTATCTGGCGAGTCTCGTCTTCATCCTCTGGGAGCTCTTTTCTGAGACTGTATGTGATGTATGGTACTGTCCAATCGGGTGTGATCACCAAGACTTCCATGATCAGGTCAACCACGGCTGGAACCTCTATCTCAGTCGGGTTGGTTGGACTTATCGGTTACGAGGGCTCTTCTTTGAAGGGATCTTCTTGTACTGACGGGGTATGGAGATGCTCCAAGAACACATTGCTGGGGATAGGCTTCCGAGTGGAACCTATTTTCGCCACATCATCAGCAGCTTGATTTTTGAATCGTGGTATGTGGTGGAGCTCCAACCCCTCAAAAACCTGTCATTGTGGGACTCCTGACGTCCCATTCCTTCATTACTTGGTTAACCACTAAATCTGAGTCGCCATAAACCATCAGGCGCCGGACGCCGAGTGAAATGGCCATACGCAACCCATATAATAGTCCCTCATACTCAGCTTCATTGTTCGAAGAGTCAAAGTGAATCTGGAGGACATAACTGAGCTTGTCTCCTCGTGGGGACACTAAGACCACTCCTGCACCAGAGCCATTTAACATCTTGGATCCATCAAAGAACATGGTCCAATGTTCCGACTGAATTTGAATCAGTTGTTGTTGTTCAGTCCACTATGCGAGGAAATCTGCAATTGCTTGAGACTTAATGGCCTTCTTTTCCTCAAATCTGATATCCAAAGGAAGAAGTTCAACTGCCCACTTTGCCACTCGACCAGTTGCATCTCTGTTATTTAGAATCTCTGATAATGGAGTGTCGTTGATGACTGAAATTGAGTGATCAGAGAAATAATGTGCAACCTTCTTCGTGGTCAGGTAAATCCCATAAACAAGCTTCTGATAGTGAGGATATCTCTGCTTGGATGGGGTTAAGACTTCTGAAATGTAATACACGAGGCGTTGAACTTTTAAGGCCTTGCCTTCTTCTTCCCGCTCGACCGTGAGCACTGTGCTAACAACTTGTCATGTGGCTGCGATGTAAAGTAGTAGAGGCTCCTTGCTAACCGGAGCAGCAAGCACCGGCTGGGTGGAAAGCAGGGCTTTGAGCTCTTCAAATGCTGCTTGAGCTTCGTCATTTCACTCGAACTTGTCAGATTTCTTCATCAGTCGGTAAAGAGGCAGTGCCTTTTCACCTAGGCGCGAGATGAATCGGCTCAAAGCAGCCAAGCAACCAGTAAGCTTCTGAATGTCATGCACGCGCACTAGGCGTTTCATTCGCAGGATTGTGCCAATCTTTTCTGGGTTTGCGTCGATCCCTCGTTCGGAAACGAGAAAACTGAGTAACTTTCCGCCCGGGACTCCAAATGTGCACTTATGGATTAAGCTTGATATCATACCTTCTCAGGTTGGCAAAGGTTTCAGCAAGGTCGGACAGTAGGTCGGAACCTTTGCGTGACTTAACCACTATGTCATCCATATATGCTTCCACATTCCGACTAATTTGAGTGAGCAGGCACTTCTGAATCATGCGCATGAATGTGGCACCAGCATTCTTGAGGCCGAAGGGCATAGTAACATAGCAAAAACACCCGAACGGGGTGATGAAAGCCGTTTTTATCTCGTCGGGTCCATACAGTCGGATCTGATGGTGCCCGGAATAAGCATCCAGGAAGGACAGACATGCACATCCCCAGTTAAGTCGACAATCTGGTTGATGCAGGGTAGAGGAAAATGATCTTTCGGGCAGGCCCGATTGATGTGTTTGAAGTCAATACACATTCGGAGTGATTTGTCCTTCTTGGGAACCATAACAACATTGGCGAGCCACTCAGAGTGGTATATCTCGTGGATGAACTCTGCGGCCAGGAGCCGAGCCACTTCCTCGCCAATGGCTTTTCTCTTCTCTGTGGCAGACTGACGGAGGTGCTCTTTGACGGGTTTTACTTTCGGATTGACTCGCAAATGGTGCTCAGCCAGCCCCCTAGGTACACCTGGCATGTCAGATTTCCATGCAAAGATGTCCCAGTTCTCATAGAGGAAATGGATGTGCGCTTCTTCCTATTTGCTGTCGACTGTCATCGAGATATGGATCGGAGCGGCATTGGGATCGGTTGGGTAAACATGGACTGGCTTGGTCTCGCCAGCTGACTGAAATGCGGACTCCGAGGCAGGCCTCTTAGCATGCAGCAAATCACTCGGATCTGCAGTCTTCTGGTATTCTTGGAACTCTACTATTGCCATCTGCTCATCTGTTATTTTTGCCCCATCCCGAAGACAATCTTCTGCTCTCTGGCGGTTATCGGAAACCGTTATTACTCCTCTAGGGCCAGGCATCTTCATCTTGAGATAAACATAGCACGGTCGAGCCATAAAGCTAGCATAAGTAGGTCTGCCCAGAATGGCATGATATGCACTCTGGAAATCCACTACCTCAAACGTCAACTTCTCCTTGCGGAAATTCTTCTCATCGCCGAAAACCACATCGAGAGTGATCTGGCCGAGTGATTCGGCTTTCTTTCCTGGTATGATCCCATGGAACCGCATGTTGCTCTCGCTGAGTTTGGACATCGGAATGCCCATTCCTTTGAGAGCTTCAGCATACAGAATATTCAGGCCACTGTCACCATCCATCAGGACCTTAGTCAGTCGGGTGCTCCCCACGACTGGGTCGACCACCAGCGCCTGCCATCCAGGGGTAGCTACGCGTGTCGGGTGGTCAGAGTGGTCGAATGTAATGGGGACTTTTGACCACTTCAGATATCTTGGTGTTGCCGGAGCAACCATGTTTACCTCTCTGTTAATGACCTTCAGTCAACTTTTTCTCTTGATATCGGCAAAATTCACCAAGGTGGCATTGACATTGGGATAACCATCATCATCGTCCTTATCCTCTTCTTCCTTCTCAGGATCTTTGTCCTTATCACTGGATTTACTCTCTCGGATGCTCTGGATTAGGAGTCGACATTGTCGAGTGGTATGTTTGGGGAGAATCAGATTCCCCTCTTCATCCTTCTTGGTGTGAATATGACACAGCAAATCCATCACATCATTTCCTCCTTGATCCTTCACCTTCTTGGGGGTCTAGGGCCCTTTAGGTTTCCCTTTGAACTTTCCTTGATTCAACATTGCTGCCTCGGAAGGACCTGCTGCCTCAGCCTTTCGCTTCTGCTTCCGACTAGAATTCCCTCCTCTGGTGTCCTGGGAGATTGTTTTATGCTTGCCACTCCCGAGTCGGTCTTCCTCTTCACCATTAGCATACTTGGTGGCAATCTCCATCATCCGAGTCAAAGACATATCTCTAGTCCGACCGAACTTCAGATTGAGCTCTCTATAGCGAACGCCTTCCTTGAAGGCACCGACTGCTTGGTGATCTAACACATTCTCCACTGTGTGGTGCAGAGTGATCCATCTCTGGATATAGTCCCTTAGGGTTTCATTCAGTTTCCGCACGCAATGTTGCAGCTCCGGTAGACCAGCAGGTCACTTGCAAGTGCCCTCGAGCGTTCTGGTGAACACTCGGGCTAACTCATCCCAACTCAAAATACTCCCAGGGGCCAACTGATTCAGCCAAGCTCTGGCAGAACCTTCAAGCATTAGAGGGAGGTGCTTCATGGCCACCTCATCGCTGTCGCTGCCAATGTGCACAGCCACTCGGTAGTCTTCGAGCCAAGTATCGGGCTTCGACTCGCCTGTAAACTTACTGACGCTAGTCGCCAGTCTGAAGTTATGGGGAATCTCAGCAGCTCTGATGGCCCTTCCAAAACACTCGGGACCGGAAATGTGGACTCTGCCTCCACTGGGTCTATCTCTGTATGCTCTGTTCTGGTCGACCAAACCTTGCACAAAGACGGACCTTGTGTCAAAGCCAGGCTCTCTGGGGTCGACTGGAACTCTGCGGTCATTCCCATATGGACGCCTGTCGTCATTGCACCAGGGCGCGTACAACCCGTCCCTCTGAAGGGGTGAAGGCGCTCGATGGTAGTTGTCGCGGGCGTATTCATGATCATATTCTCCATGAGCTCTTCCCAGGTACCGAGCCTGGCGGTGATCACGGCCTCCATGCCATAAAGGGGACCTGGGACTATGAGCCTACTGAACGGTATCCGCTCTCACTAATCTGCTATGGATTCTGTTCCGCGACTGGGACACAGCAGAGTTCTGGTCTCTCGCTGCTCGGAGCAGCGTTCTGGTCTGCTCCAAGCCTCTTCCAGCCTCCGAATGAGACGGCTGAATAGACTCTGCAATACGCGCAGTGGCTGCCAAATTCTGAATCGGTGTATAGAATACCTGAGTTTCCGGTGGAAACAATTATCGTGGACACCGATTGGACTTGGGAATCGGTCGACGGGCACACTCATCGAGAGAATGTTGGAGATTCTACAGACGAGTGCGCTCAGCCAGAGTGGCCAGGCGCACCGCCTCCAAGGCCCGGGCCTCGGCGGTTTCCCCTATGATGGGGGTCAGGAGAGCCTCCATGTTGCAGCGATGTAGCTCCTCCCTCTGCTGTGAGCTGAGAGGTTGGGGCTGGTACTCTTCGTGGTCGAGTGACGGACCAATGCTTCTACCGCCGTTGCCGCTGCGACGAAAGCCAGGTGGACTGCAATGGGAGTCGACCATGAGGACCTCCGCCGCGGGGTCACAACTCCCGCTCTCAGAAAAGGTATCTGCAAAATCAGTCGACAGGTCGACTTATCCACGAGAAAACATGTCGGGCTCAATCGCCGCGACTTGGGGGTGAAGGCCTGATGAGCCACCGCGTGTCTCACCCACCGCTGGAGCCGCGAACGCCTAGACCGCTTGCGGTGGCGTCTAGCGGAGTGAAGTGACAACACGATGACTGACTGGTATGGGGAAGACGGCTGCCTGAGGAGGACGTCGGAGGAGCTCGCACGGAAATGCACCGAGCCACGAGCCGGGAGAGCCTCGACATCAAGGGGGGGCCTCCTGGAGCCAAGCGGAGTCATCGGCGACGAAAGTGAGCACACCAAGTCAGAACTCGCGACCAACCCGCCGCCGGAAACCATGCCGATGAAGATAGAAGAAAATGCAACCTCGCTAGAAGTCGCTAAGACGCTTTGCCCCATGGTGGGCGCCAACTGTCGTGGTACTAAGTCTGAAAGTAAGTATAGGGGGTACGAATGAGGAGGCAAGGTCCTAGCTACAGCAAGATTGTACGCGGATGTTTACGAGTTTAGGCCCCTCTCGGAGGAGCTAAAAGCCCTACGTCTTGGTGCCCGGAGGCGGACGACTGGATTATATGAGTGTGTGTTACAGGGGGTGCGAACCCTTGTGCCAGAGGAGGGGGTGTCTTATATAGGGTGCGCCAAGACCCCAGCCATCCCCCGTTACAAAGAGTTCAATGTACATAAAGATGGGGTGTTACTGATAACGCCAACCTTAATGACCTTAAAGACTACAGAGTGAATGCTTGCCCGTTGCTATTCTGAGTGACTCCTGATCTTCAGTAGGTCGAGTGGTTTCTTGTATGGTCGAGTGATTGACTGGTTGTGTCACTTCGGGAAGGAGGGGTACCCGAATGGTTGATTGGTCGAGTGGATCGCACTCGACGCCTTTATTGGGTACTCCCTGTTGTCTCTTGAGCTTCTTTGATTCTAGGGCAGTGACCTTGGGTAGGGTGTATAGGTCAGGCCTATGACCCTACCCCAGGTCTATATCATCATCAAAACCCAACATTGGCGAGGTGAAGATATGTGAGGACGCGCTCGGCAACCTGCGTTGCTGAAAGTGCAACTAATCCCTGGGTGGTTTTGGTAATTCTTAACAACATATAGCTCACTAAAGTAATGCTCTTTCAAGATGATCATTTCAGAAAGTTCAATGATTGGCATGTCATGGACTAGAGATGTGGACCCCTCAAAATGCTAAGGAACCATATTGGTAACAAGCTCAAGACTCTACATTTCTATTTAAGTGATCCAAGATCACATTGAGTCCATAGGAAAGCCAATACTATTAAAAGGGGATGAGGTGTTGCTTAATGGCTTACTTGCTCAAAATGCTCAGTGATATGCTCCAAAACCCTCAACCACTTTCTCATTTCCACATATGTCCTAAACCTAAAAGTCAAATTTGGCCCCACGGATTTGATCTATCTGTCGCCACCGAGTTCATTTGACATAGCCACTGCCACAAACCCTAGTCACTTCGGTTTCACCGATAGGGATCTCGGTCTCACCGAGATGGGATTGCAAACTCCGTGTTTCCTTTTCGTAACATTTCGGTCCCACCGAAATGAGCGAATCTGTCCCACCGAGTCTGCAATGCAAATTCAGTGTTTCCTTTTTGTAACACTTTGGTATAACCGAAGTGAGCGAATCGGTCCCACCGAGTTTGCCTGACCAACTCTCTGTGTGCCTATTACTGAAATCGGTCCCACCATGTTCATGTGATCGATCACACCGAGATTGCGTTATGCCCTAACCCTAGCTTATCGGTCTCACCGGGTTGACTGTATCGGTCCCACCGAAAAGCCTAACGTTCATATTTTGACCTAAATTGGTCTGACCGAGTTTTACCATTCGGTCTCACCGAGTTTGGGAATCTGTGTGTAACGGTTAGATTTTGTGTGGAGGCTATATATACCCCTCCACCCATTCTTCATTCGTCGAGAGAGCCACCAGAACGTTCCTACACTTCCACTACTCATTTTTTGAGATAGAACCACCTACTCATGTGTTGAGACCAAGACATTCCATTCCAACCACAAGAATCTTGATCTCTAGCCTTCCCAAGTTCCTTTCCACTCAAATCATCTTCCACCATAGCTAAATCTGTGAGAGAGAGTTGAGTGTTGGGGAGACTATCATTTGAAGCACAAGAGCAAGGAGTTCATCATCAACACACCATCTATTACCTTTTGGAGAGTGGTGTCTCCTAGATTGGTTAGGTGTCGCGTGGGAGCCTCCGTTAAGATTGTGGAGTTGAACCAAGGAGTTTGTAAGGGCAAGGAGATGGCCTACTTCGTGAAGATCGACCCGAGTGAGGCAAGTCCTTCATGGGCGATGGGGATGGTGGGATAGACAAGGTTGCTTCTTCGTGGACCCTTCGTGGGTGGAGCCCTCCGTGGACTCGCGCAACCGTTACCCTTCGTAGGTTGAAGTCTCCACCAACGTGGATGTACGATAGCACCACCTATCGGAACCACGCCAAAAATCTCTGTGTCAACATTGCGTTTGCTCCCTCCAAACTCCTCCAATTTACCTTCTTGCAAGTTGCATGCTTTACTTTCCGTTGTTCATATACTCTTTGCATGCTTGCTTGAATTGTATTGTGATTGCTTGACTTATGCTAAGTTGATAAAATCTGCCAAGAATTAAAATTGGGAAAAGGCTAAGTTTTTATTTGGTCAAGTAGTCTAATCACCCCCCCCCCCCCATAGACATACTTTCAATCCTACAAGTGGTATTAGAGCTTTGGTCTCCATTTTCCTTGATTTCCATAGCTTTGGTGATCATAGCCTTGGTTTCAAAACCTAGGAGAGTATGGCATCTAGCGAGGGAAATTACCACCGTAGAGGTCCTTACTTTGATGGTACTAATTTTGCTAGTTGGAAATATAAGATGAAAATGCATATTCTTGGACATAACCCCGCCGTTTGGGCTATTGTGTGTATTGGTTTGCAAGATGAATTCTTTGATGTGAGAGAACCGAATCGTGAAGCTACCACGGAAGAATTGAAGATGTTGCAATACAATTCTCAAGCTTGCGATATCCTCTTCAATAGATTGTGTCCCGAAGAATTCAACAAAATCAGCCGTCTTGATAATGCAAAGGAAATTTGGGATACTTTGATTGATATGAACGAAGGTACCGACTCCATCAAGGAATCCAAGTTGGATGTGCTTCAAAGTCAACTTGACAAATTCAAAATGAAGGATGGTGAAGGTGTCGCTGCAATGTACTCTAGGCTTGCTCTCATCACAAATGAGATTGTCGGCTTAGGAAGTGAAGAGATGACCGACAAATTCATCATCAAGAAGATCTTGAGAGCCTTGGATGGAAAATATGATACTGTGTGCACTTTGATCCAAATGATGCCCAACTACAAACATCTCAAGCCAACCAAAGTCATTGGAAGAATTGTTGCTCATGACATGTCACTCAAGGATAAAGAAGAGCTTCACAACAAGTCTAGTGGTGCTTACAAAGCCTCATGTGATGCTCCTACATCATCAAATGAGAAACAAGCCTTCAATGAAGAATTGAGCTTAATGGTGAAGAACTACAACAAATTCTACAAGAGTAGAAGCAAGGGAAAAAGTTCCAAGTCAAGGTCCTACAATGACAAAATATCTTCTAGTCGTGAGCGAAATTGCTACAATTGTGGAAGACCCGGACACTACTCCAATGAGTGTACGGCTCCCTACAAAAGAAAAGAAGACTCACCTAAAAGGAGAAGAAAAAGGGAAGAATCACCTCCAAGAAAGAGAAGGAGTAGAGATGATCGCTATGAACAAAGAACCTCTCGAAGAAGCAAGGATTCGGAAAGGAAGGACAAGTCATCAAGGAGCTACACAAAACAAAGACATCAAGATCATGTTGGTGAATGGGTATCCGGCTCCGACTCCGACCATCACTCCGAGAGAAGTTATCACTTCGACTCTGAATATACTCAAGAAGAAGGTGTTGCCGGTCTAGCACTTGTGTCAACCAACTCCTATGACATATTTATTCACAAAATGAAGGAATTGGGAGATGCTTCATGGCTAAAGGCCCCAAGGGAATTATATAGAAAGGTGTTTACAAGAGTCTTGCCGAAAGTAAGCAATTTGAGGAAATTGTACGCAAGCAAGGAAGGCACCAGAAGAATCAAGGTTTGATTTTGAACGAAAGTTCAATGCCAATGGAGTTGAGTGGGAAGAAGATCAATACCCCAAGACATAGTTTGTTCCTCATTGATACATTTCTAACGTATCTATAATTTTTGATTATTCCATGCTATTATATTACCTGTTTTGGATGTTTATGGGCTTTATTATACACTTTTATATTATTTTTGGGACTAACCTATTAGCCGGAGGCCCAACCCAAATTGTTGTTTTCTTGCCTATTTCAGTGTTTTGAAGAAAAGGAATATCAAACGGAGTCCAAACGGAATGAAACCTTCGGGAGAGTTATTTTTGGAACGGAAGCAATCCAGGAGACTTGGAGTAGACGTCAGGGAAGCTTCGAGGTGGCCACGAGGGCCAGGGGCGCGCCCTACCCCTCTGGGCGCGCGCCCCACCCTCGTGGGCCCCTCATGGATCCCCTAACCGACTTCTTTCACCTATATATGTCCATATACCCTAAAAACATGGAGGAGCACAATAGATCGGGAGTTCCGCCGCCGCAAGCCTCTATAGCCACCAAAAACCAATCGGGGCCCTGTTCCGGCACCCTGCCGGAGGGGGGATCCCTCACCGGTGGCCATCTTCATCATCCCGGCGCTCTCCATGACGAGGAGGGAGTAGTTCACCCACGGGGCTGAGGGTATGTACCGGTAGGTATGTGTTTGATCTTTCTCTCTCTCGTGTTCTTGAGGTGATACGACCTTGATGTATCGCGAGCTTTGCTATTATAGTTGGATCTTATGATGTTTCTCCCCCTCTACTCTCTTGTGATGAATTGAGTTTTCCCCTTGAAGTTGTCTTGTCGGATTGAGTCTTTAAGGATTTGAGAACACTTGATGTATGTCTTGTCGTGCTTATCTATGGTGACAATGGGATATTCATGTGATCTACTTGACGTATGTTTTGGTAATCAACTTGCGGGTTCAATGAACTTATGCATAGGGGTTGGCACACATTTTCGTCTTGACTCTCCGGTAGAAACTTTGGGGCATTCTTTGAAGTACTTTGTGTTGGTTGAATAGATGAATCTGAGATTGTGTGATGCATATCGTATAATCATGCCCACGGATACTTGAGGTGACATTGGAGTATCTAGGTGACATTAGGGTTTTGGTTGATTTGTGTCTTAACGTGTTATTGTAGTACAAACTCTATGATAGATCGAACGGAAAGAATAACTTCATGTTATTTTACTACGGACTCTTGAATAGATCAATCAGAAAGGATAACTTTGACGTGGTTTCGTACCCTACCATAATCCCTTCGTTTGTTCTCCGCTATTAGTGACTTTGGAGTGACTCTTTGTTGCATGTTGAGGGATAGTTATATGATCCAGTTATGTTATTATTGTTGAGAGAACTTGCACTAGTGAAAGTATGAACCTTAGGCCTTGTTTCCTAGCATTGCAATACCGTTTACGCTCACTTTTATCATTAGTTACCTTGTTGTTTTTATAATTTCATGTTACAAAAACCTATATCTATCATCCATATTGCACTTGTATCACTATCTCTTCGCCGAACTAGTGCACCTATACAATTTACCATTGTATTGGGTGTGTTGGGGACACAAGAGACTCTTTGTTATTTGTGAAAGAACATGCGATGCCCCCATGTTTGGTTTTGGTAATTGATGACAATCTCTATGGACTAATGGTTGTCTTGAGTTATATTTGAAGGATTTGTCCATAGGCTTTTCTTGAAGTCCATGTGTTGGTTTCAAGGAGTTTATGAGTTGACCAAGGTGCTATTAAGGAATTACCCAAAGATTGGTCATGTGAGTGTTGAGCTTATTTCAAGCATGTCTTGAAGAAGAAGATTGTGTGATCATTCATGTCTACCTTCAAGACATCATCCAAATGAAGAGAGTTGGAAAGATTCAAGGTTGATCAAGACTAAGTCAAAGAGTGAATCAAGTTGATCAACACACAAAGCATAGAAGATGTACCGAGAGGGATCAAGCGATCCCATGGTATGGTAAGCACTGTCAATTACGCTTTGTGTACTAACCCATGATCTTCGTGAGAGTTATTTGTGGAGTTAGGTTGTGGTGTGCAAGTTCAAGTGAAGCATCACGAAGAGATCAAATTCTTGAAGCTTGCCGTCCATTGTGGTGACAATGGACTTGTGAGGATGTGCGGAAGAGTGGCTCACCCATAGTGGAGTATGGGGGAGCAATCAACTAGTCTTCATCGAGCCAACACAATCAAGAAAGGTGGTCCAACTTGAAGGAGTCAAGATCGTCATCATCTAGCTCAAGTGGACCATGTGCAAGGCAAAGGTTTGCCCTTGATAGGTTTTCTATTTTACCGGTCTCATGATGGTAGTTGGGAGACCAGGTTTTAGGATCGATTGTCGTACTATCAAGGGGGGCTATCGATGAGTAACTTGATCATATCATTCATAGAGAGCTCAAACCATTGCATCCTTGCATCATCTTTCTTGGTTCTTGTTTGGTTCTCTTTGTGAGTTTTGGAGCTTATGGCCATCTTGATGACAAGCTCGAGTTCATCGAAAACGGAGTTCACATGCATCTTCTATGATGTTTTCGTTGTTGCAGGTTCTGTCGGTTCTTCTCTGATGGAGTGTTCACTCCTCTATATCTTAGGCATACCTCCCTGCTGTTTTGATGCTACTCGTTGTCTTGTATCCAACAAGCTTGAGTTTGCTCAATTCGGAGCTCATATGAAGAAGTTATGGCAGTTCTGTTTTCTCCGTGCGGTAGTACCGTGGTGGCAGCGGTAGTACCGCGGTGGCAGCGGTACTACCGCTTGATACCGCTCTACTACCGCCTCGATTTTGGGTCTTGCTCTTTTCGTGTCGGGTTTAGCAGTAGTTGCACGGCAGTAAGGCACGGCAGTTCCGCCTATAAGCGGTAGTACCGCCCTGATTGGGCGGTAGTACCGCCTATAAGCGGTAGTACCACTCCGGTCGGGCGGTAGTACCGCTACTGCATTACTACCACTGTACTCTGCTCTGCCCTGCCTCTTTTGGACCCGTGTTCTGCTCCTCCAGCGGTAGTACCGCTGGGGTGAGCGGTAGTACCTCTTATAATCGGTACTACCGCCCCAAGGTTCATGTTTTGTTGCTCCGTTTCCCTGCTTCTTCCGTCCGAGCGGTAGTACCGCTCGTGGAGCGGTAGTACCGCTCGTGTGCGGGCTGAGCACATAACGGTTGGATTTTCCCCCTCCTATAAAAGGGGGTCTTCTTCCCCAATGAACCTTATCCTTTGAGCTCGTGTTCTTCCCCCATTGTTGACCTTCTCCAAGCTTGCTATCTCTCAATCCCTCCATGGATTCTTGCTAGTTTTGGGTGGAAAAGAGAGAGGAGATCTAGATCCACATTTCCACCAATCACTTTCTCCTCTATGTGAGGGGAACCCCTTGGATCTAGATCTCGGAGTTCTTGGTGTTCTCCTTCTTGTTCTTCCTCTCATTTTCTTCCCTAGCATTAGTTGCTTCGGTGGGATTTGGGAGAGAAGGACATGGGCACTCCGTGTGCCCTTGCCATTGCATTTGGTGCATCGGTTTGAGTTCTCCACGGTGATACATGGAAGTTTCAAGTTGAGAAGCTTATTACTCTTGGGTGCTTGGTGACCTTGAGCTTGTTCCTCTTAGGTGCTTTGGCGCCCTAGATGGTTGGTGGTGCTTGGAGCTTAATCATTGTGGTGTAAAGCTCCGAGCAAGCGTCGGGGTCTCCAATTAGGTTGTGGAGATTGCGCCGAGCAATTTGACGGGTACCGGTGACCGCCCCCAAGGGTTGCCAAAGTGTACGGGTTCGGTGACCGCCCCCAAGGGTCACCATTTGTATGGGTTCGGTGACCGCCCTCAAGGGTCCCTTAGTGGAATCGCGGCATCTTGCATTGTGCGAGGGTGTGAGGAGATTACGGTGGCCCTAGTGGCTTCTTGGGGAGCATTGTGCCTCCACACCGCTCCAAACGGAGATTAGCATCCGCAAGGGTGTGACCTTCGGGATACATCGTCGTCTCCGCGTGCCTCGGTTATCTCTTACCCGAGCCCTTTATCTATGCACTTTACTTTGTGATAGCCATATTGTTCTTTGTCATATATCTTGCTATCACATAGTTGCTTATCTTGCTTAGCATAAGTTGTTGGTGCACATAGGTGAGCCTAGTTGTTGTAGGTTTTGTGCTTGACAAATTAACCGCTAGCTTTATTCTGCATTTGTTCAAGACTCTACCATAATTATTTTAAAATGCCTATTCACCCCCCCCCCTCTAGGCGACATCCACGATCTTTCAATTTGGTTGCAGGGTTGTTTGAGAGAGACCATCTTCATCCTACGCGTCCCACGGATTGATAAACCTTAGGTCATCCACTTGAGAGAAATTTGCTACTGTCCTACAAACCTCTGCACTTGGAGGCCCAACAACGTCTACAAGAAGAAGGTTGTGTAGTAGACATGACTCAACAAGAGAAGTATGATCCTACTTCCTTCAAGGGGACACAAGCTCAAGATGATCTTCCACCACAAGACCACAAGCTAAAAGGCAAGGACAAACTTCAAGATGAGATTGATGCATTTGAAGATGCTCTAAAGGCCTTGGTCAAGTGGGTTCCCAAGACTACATCAAGTTCTACTTCATCAAGTACATCTACAACCCCAAGGATTCCCATCAAGATGACGTGGATCCCGAAGAAGAAGAACTAGAGAGTTCTTGAAGGTGACTCCGCCAACATACTTCACTCATATTCATTTTGGCAAGAACAAGTGCAACCAACTTCCACATCTTGCACTAGTTCAAGGAGTCACAAACCCTCTTGTTGGTAAGACAAGGGACAAGGTAACCTAATGATTTCATGGACATCATCATGTGTGTGCTTCACTCTATGTCTATGGATATCCTTGTTTGTTCCTTGTGGGACTAACCCGTGTAGGTATTGAAAGTTCAACTCACTCCAATGGATTGCTTAAAATGATCTACAACATCAATGAGCATTCACATCTTCAACATCTACATGAAATCATCATCGACAAAACCCAAGGTTAGTTCATCCCTCTTAGGGGGCATATCACATCTAGGGGAGATTTACTCTAAGAATTGAGCTAAAGCAACTCTAATGGTGTGAACACAACAATGCTTTATGTAAAAGTGGCAACCCAACTTGTGCTTAAACGATGAGTATGACCTATGATCAAATGTTCTCATTTGACTCATAAGTCAATATACTCATATATAGATGACCTAGTCATCGCCAATTGTTTGATAGATGCTAAAGTGTTTGTGCATGCTTTGCCACATATTTCATTTGCCATTTTATTGTGTGAGCATGTTGATTGCATATTATTCTCATTCGAGGACATCCATTTGTTGCTTTGATTGTTTGGCTTTTCATCTTTTTGCCAAATGGATGGACAAGAATGCCTAAGAACTTCCTCTAGCTATCTATGCTTTTCTCATCTCAAACTCTTTTCATGCTACATCACAAAGTTTGATCTAAGTCAAATTCAAACCCTTTGGGTGAGGAGCACTCGGAGTCCCCATTTGTCATAGACTTAAACTTCCAAAACCTCTCTGTGCATTTTGGTCTGACCGATTCATCCATTTCGGTCACACAGTTCACTGGGCTGATCTAGTTTTCAATCTCGGTGCAACCGATTAGAACTTTTCGGTCTCACCGAGTTGCAGTAACCGCTTGCAATTCTGCATCTCCGTGCCACCAAGTTGTTCCACTCGGTCACACCGATAGTGCCAGGATATATATAAGGATGGGTCAAATTTTGGAAATTCCTCCAAAACCTCTTTGCCCGTGCGTGTCCTGCTTTGCCGCCTCGGGTCTCCAGATCATCTTCTTGTTGCCAGCGACCTCCCGCCTCTGGTCTCCGCCGCCGTCAACGGAATTCTTCACCTCCATCGCCGCCATAGCGAGCTCATCACCAAGCTAGGGTATGAGTTCGACACTTTGTGCATTCTTTTAACTCCGATTCTAAGCACAAAGGCAATGCCATGTTTCTTTCCAAGTATGAGATCGATCTATCCACAGAAAACATCCTTTAGATTAGTTTTGATTTGAAAATTTAGGGTTAGGTTTCCGCCGGACTCATCTCGGACCGACCGAATTGTAGAAATCGGTCTCACTGATTTGACTTAGGCCATTGCACATGTGATTTTCAGTCTGATCGAAAATTGCAAGTGACCGAGCTCAGGACTTTGTGAAACCCTAGCAAAGTCGGAGTCACCGAACAGTGTCTCGGTCTGACCGATTCCACTTGTTTAGACTTCAAAGTTGCTTCGGTGTCACCGAGTTTTACAAATCGGTAGCTCCGAAATGCTTCTTGTAGAAAACTAAATCTAACTTTTTGACTCATTCTTTTTGCAAAAACTCTGCGCTTTGTGATGCTCATCTACTCTATCTTATCTACAACTATTCACAAGGTCAGCTCTCAGTTTGCAGTGCAGTATGTCTGATCAAAGTGATAGTTAGAACAAGTTAGAGGAGCAGATGGACTTGAGTGAGGGCACTAGTCCCTCTGGCAGCTTTGATGAGGGTAGCAGGAGCACAGCAAGCAATCTGCCTAAGGCTCAGACTAGGCAGAGGAAGAAGAAAACCTTAGACTCTGAGGATGAGGATTTTGAGATTGAAGAAGTCAGCTCAAAGAAGAAAGTGCTAAAGAAAGAGTCTGCTGCTGCTTCCACCAAGCCAGGATAGCACAAGAAGAAACCTTCCAGGAGAGTGTCAATGTCTAATGCCAGGGCATCAACTCAAGAGACTATGCTATTTACACTTGAGCCAAGAAAAGGTGATGAGGGCAAGAAAAGGGTCAGGAAAACTACGGCTAGAGTGCTTGGAAATCCATCTATGAGGAGAGATTCTGTTAGTGAGGAGGAAGAAGAGGATGTTGCACCTCCTCACAAGTCACAAAAGCTGATGGGGGATTCCATCAAGTCTGGGGCTACACCTGAAATCCCAAGACAGCTCCCAAAGCTCCAGCTCAAGCCTCCAAGACTGCACCCAAGAGAAGCACCAGGAACATTCCTGCTGCAGAGAAGAACAAGGCCCCAGTGCCTGAGGTTGAAGAAGAGGATGAAGAAGCCCAAGTGCTTAGGAAACTCAAGCCAAAGAATCCAGACCATGATGACAATCATCCAGTGGCTGAGAATATGAAAGAAAGAAAAGATGCAGGTCTCAGATTGTGGAGATAAGCTGATCCATATGCAGTAAGGAGAAGGACAGCTGTGGACTATAGATTTCACACCAAAGAACATCAAGATTTCTATGAGACGGTGTTGCTTGACAAGAAGCCCATTGTCAGTGATATGAAGTGGGTTGATTGGGAGTATATTCATGAAAATGAAGATCATTTTCCAGGAGTGCATGAGAGCTTCAAACTCAATGGTGTTGACAAATTTGTGGATCAGAAGTTAACCAAATGGAATGATGAGCTCATTATGCATTTTTACTCTACAGCTCATTTCTATCCTAATGGGAAGATTGTGTGGATGACTGAAGGTACAAGATACCAGTCTACTGTTGATGAGTGGGCCAAGCTCATAAAAGCCCCCAAGGAGCATGAGAAAGACATTGATGTCTATGCTAAGAAGAAGAAGGATCACAACTCCATGAAAAATATGTACAAGGAGATACCTGACAAAGCTTTGGAGACTCACAAGCTAGGCTCAGTGTATTTCTTGATGTCTGGATTGGCCACAATGAACACTATATTGAGGCACACCCTGTTGCCCAAATCATGAGATCACAGGATGATCAGAGGCCATTCCATTAATTTGCTTTAGATGTTTGATTTTCCCTAGAAGTTCAAAGTCATGAGTTAGATTGTTGAGACAATCAAGAGAACAGCTGCTGACCAGAAGAGGTCATGTGTGTATGCTCCACACATACAGATGTTGATTAACTCCAAGATGCCCAAAGGAGTGTATTTTCTGGACAAGGAGCACCTTCCCTTGAAGCCTGATTTTGAGGACAACACTGTTGTCATGACTACTGAAGATCCAACATCTCTAGAGACTCAAGAGAAGAGACAGAAAGCTAAAGCTGAGAAGGCAGCGAAGATGCCAAGTGCTAAAGAAGCTTCAGAAGTGTTCCTCAAGTCAAAGCTAGACCAGCTTGGATATCTTATTCAAGCAACCTTGAGAACTGAGAAAGGACTGGTCACCCTGACTCGGAACCAGGAGAGCTTGGAGAGGATCATTGAAACCAAATTCTATGATCTTGACTTGAAGGTGACTGAAATTCATACAACAGTTGAGCAGCTCCAGGAAGAAGCAGATGAGAAGAAGGGGAAAGCAACTACAGAAGTGTTCCAGAGAGTGCCTAGGGCACAAAGGCCTATAGCAGTGACAGTGCCAGACACAAGAGCAACAGCTTCAGCACCTGCCACCACAGCTCCAGTTGCCCCTCCAGTGGCAACTCCACCAGCTCCATCAAATTCTACTGATGCTTTCATCCTTGGAGTCCTCTCAACACCTCCTCCTAAAGATCAAGCCCAGAGAGTCGCATAGCACTATGCATTTTGAAGCTTTTTGGTAACTTGTTGCCAAAGAGGGAGAAAGTGTATAGATCATAGGCTTCAGAGAGAGAGAGAGAGAGAGAGATTTGCTTCTTTTGCTACTTATTTGCTTTGCTTGCTTGGTTGAGATACTTTATGCTTATGTGTGTGATATACTTTGTATGGTCATGTGTTTGATCATATCATGCTTAATGCTTGTGCTTTAATGATGACATTATCTATCTTTTATGTATGATCATTCATTTTTCCTTGATGATGAGTGCTTGTTCTTAATTTTTATCTTTTTTAGCGCTCCACCAAGATGTATGTGACATGGAAGAGTAACCCATGATCCTAATTGTCTGTGCATTTGCATTCAAAAGCAAACTTTAAATAATGCACAAATTTAGGGGGAGCTCTTACTTATCACATACTTCTCAAAGCGGCGATGTTTTTCATTCTTATTATCTTTTATCGAAGCTTTGATCTATATGCTGTCATCAATTACCAAAAAGGGGGAGATTGAAAGTGCAACTAAACCCTGGGTGGTTTTGGTAATTCTTAACAACATATAGCTCATTGAACTAATGCTCTTTCAAGATGATCATTTCAGAAAGTTCAATGATTGGCATGGCATGGACTAGAGATGTGGACCCCTCAAAATGCTAAGGACACATATTGGCAACAAGCTCAAGACTCTACATTTTTATTGAAGGGATCCAAGATCACATTGAGTCCATAGGAAAGTCAATACTATTAAAAGGGGATGAGGTGTTGCTTAATATCTTACTTGCTCAAAATGCTTAGTGATACGCTCCAAAACCCTTAACCACTTTCTCATTTCCGCATATGTCCTAAACATAAAAGTCAAACTCGGCCCCACCAATTTGATCTATCCAGCGCCACCGAGTTCATTTGACATAGCCACTGCCATAAACCCTAGTCACTTCGGTTTCACTGATAGGGATCTCGGTCTCACCGAGATGGGATTGCAAACTCCCGGTTTCCTTTTCGTAACATTTCGGTCCCACCGAAATGAGCGAATCGGTCCCACCGAGTCTGCAATGCAAATTCACTGTTTCCTTTTCGTAACACTTCAGTCTCACCAAAGTGAGTGAATCGGTCGCATCGAGTTTGCCTGACCAACTCTCTATGTGCCTATTACTGAAATCGGTCCCACCGAGTTCATGTGATCGGTCACACAGAGATTACGTTATGCCCTAACCCTAGCGTATCGGTCTCACTGAGTTGACTGTATCAGTCCCACCAAAAAGCCTAACATTCATATTTTGACCTGAATCGGTCTGGCCGAGTTTTACCATTCGGTCTCACTGAGTTTGGGAATTTGTGTGTAACGGTTAGATTTTGTGCGGAGGCTATATATACCCCTCCACCCATTCTTCATTCGTGGAGAGAGCCATCAGAACGTGCCTACACTTCCACTACTCATTTTTTGAGAGAGAACCACCTACACATGTGTTGAGACCAAGACATTCCATTCCAACCACAAGAATCTTGATCTCTAGCCTTCCCAAGTAGCTTTCCACTCAAATCATCTTTCCACCATAGCCAAATCTGTAAGAGAGAGTTGAGTGTTGTAGAGACTATCATTTGAAGCACAAGAGCAAGGGTTAATCATCAACACACCATCTATTACCTTTTGAAGAGTGGTGTCTCCTAGATTGGTGAGGTTTCACTTGGGAGCCTCCGTTAAGATTGTGGAGTTGAACCAAGGAGATTGTAAGGGCAAGGAGATCGCCTACTTCGTGAAGATCTACCCGAGTGAGGCAAGTCCTTCGTGGGTGATGGCCATGATGGGATAAACAAGGTTGCTTCTTCGTGGACCCATCTTTGGTGGAGCCCTCCGTGGACTCGCGCAACCGTGACCCTTCGTGGGTTGAAGTCTCCACCAACATGGATGTACGACATCACCACCTTCGGAACCACGCCAAAAATCTCTATGTCAACATTGCATTTGCTCCCTCCAAACTCCTCCCATTTACCTTCTTGCAAGTTGCATGCTTTATGTTCCGCTGCTCATATACTCTTTGCATGCTTGCTTGAATTGTATTGTGTGATTGCTTGACTTGTGCTAAGTTGCTAAAATCTGCCAAGAATTAAAATTGGGAAAAGGCTAAGTTTTTATTTGGTCAAGTAGTCTAATCACCCCCCCCCTCTAGACATACTTTCAATCCTACAGTTGCCAGCTCCCTGCTTTCCTGCTAGATGGTTTGGTGGAAGTCCTTCGCAACCTCCGCCAGCTTGCGATGAACTTCTTGAAGAATAGGGCATAACTTCCCACATTGTTTGCTTGGAAGTTAAGGGAGCCTGAGAGGCCATGCCCATCATCTGGGCGATGTTGAAGATGCGGTCATAGACCTTCTTGAAGACCCCGCACTGCATCTTCCGTTGCCCTCCAAGTTGGTGTATTGTCCCCTCGTTCTTATCATTGGTTTCCACAGCTGGGAGTACTGCCCTTCAAGATGCGTTAGCTCCTCCTGGAGCTCCCCACATTTCTTCTTGGCCTCGATCTGGGCCTTCTCGCTTTCAGCCGCCGAAGATCGGCCCCCTTGATGGAGCCCTTCATCAACTTAAGTTGCTCCTCCAATGATGCGCATTTGTCCTTGAGGGTTCTCCTTTCGATGGAAAAGCGCGATTCCTGGGAGTCCAGCCACTGTTAATACTCCGCACGAGTCTCATCCTTTTGCTTTTGAAGGGACTCCGTGAGGACCTTTGTGTTCTCTACATCTAGCATTTGGCACTCCTGCGCAGGCTCAGCGACCGCCTTCTCGCGAGCTTCATTCGTTGCTCGGTCCAGGATCGTTTTGGCTTCCACCAAGGCTTGGGAAACCCACTCCTGTGTGTCCTTGTCCTCTTGTCGAGCACATGCGGACTGAGCGAAGAAAACTCTCCACACGTCGACAAGAGCTTGACGTCCTTGGACCAGAGGCCCCCTCTTGGCCCCAAGACCAATCTCAAGCCGGTCGACCGCCCGATGCACCAAATGAAGAAGCCTCCCTGATAGGCACACCGCCACCGCCAGTGCCTCCGGGGTGGAGCACAGGCCCCAGGGCCCAGTTGGAACTACGGGCAAATGGTGCATCCCAGATGGTCTCTTCCAACACAACAGTGACCGTGTCCCCGCCACCCGTGGTGGTGCCGTCGGCCACGCCACCGTGCTCAACCATGCCGCCACTCAGGATAGGGGCACCTGTCGGGTGATTCTCTCCTGGGGATGAGGAAACAAGGGCAGTACTCCCCATGATGGCACGCAGTAGGATCCTGGAGCCTCCCGTGGTCTCAAGAACGGGAGCCTCCAGAGCCGAACTGCTCTTAACAGAGCCCGCCGTCGCGGCCTCCCGAGCGGCCCAAGCGGCGCCCTCGCCTTCACCAGTAAGAACCTCGGAGTTATCATCGCTTGAATGTCACCCATTTGCATAGGGTCATCCACGACGAAGGGGTCTGGTCTGCTCCCGACAGCCTGGGCAACCTCCCTGGAAGGCTCCGCATCCTCTACCCTGGCCCTGACCTCCAAGTCGCCGGCCTTGATGCTCACCGTCCCGTTGGCGCAAGATCCACGATGGAGGATGGGGCAGCGCGCAAAGATATGTTTGCCCTCGTCGTCTCCAATGGCGGCTCTACCACTATGGGACTATTCCTTGCCTCCACACCAGGCGCCAAGGGCAAATCACCCTTACCAATCATTTCCTCCGTTGTCTCTTGCTTCGCCCTCTTCACCAGCGGGCGACCGGAGCGGGATGGGCTGCACACATGATGAAACAATGATTAGAGGTGGCCTAAGAACTCCAAGTTCTCACCCCCAGAGATGGCCTACGTACTCTTACTTGGTGCACCATGACCTCTTAAGCTGGCCCTGGTGAAAGGAGACGTGTGGTCTTGACCCTCTAGCGGAACCATCAGAATGCGCATCATCTATGGCCCCGCTAAGGACGCCAAAATGACGACACGCTCCTATGATGTGCGGATCCGTACGGGCTCAGGGGCTATCTGAACCACCACAGCCTCGCCTATGGGACACACCGGGGGCCGGAGGAACCAACTCCACCACTTCGTCCTCCACGGTCGTCGAACTAAGGACAAAAGCTAATGGTGAGCAGGCTGCTTCTGTTGGAGAACGTAGTAATTTCAAAAATATTCCTACACACACGCAAAATCATGGTAATGCATAGCAATGCGAAGGGAGAGTGTTGTCCACGTACCCTCGTAGACCGATAGCGGAAGCGTTATAACAACGCGGTTGATGTAGTCGTACGTCTTCATGGCCCGACCGATCAAGCACCAAAACTACGGCACCTCCGAGTTATAGCACATGTTCAGCTCGATGACGTCCCTTGAACTACGATCTTGATGTTCTACCGTCGCAAGGCTTCACCTAAGCACTGCTACGATATTATCAAGGTGGATTATCATGGAGGCGGGCACCGCACACGGCTAAGAGATCCAAGGGATCAATTGTTGTTGTTCCTAGAGGTGCCCCCCTGCCCCCGTATATAAAGGAGGAGAGGAGGGGGAGAGGTCCGGCCCCTATGGCGCGCCCTGGAGGAGTCCTACTCCCACCGGGAGTAGGATTCCCTCCCCCCCTTCCAAGTAGTAGGAGTAGGAGTCAAGGAAGGGGGAGAGGGGCGCAGCCCTTCCCCCTAGTCCAATTCGGACTAGGCCTTGGGGGTGCGCACGGCCTGCCCTAGGCAGCGCCTCTCTCTTTCTCGTATGGCCCGATAAGGCCCAATACTTCTCCCCGGCGAATTCCCGTAACTCTCCGGTACTCCGAAAAATACCCGAATCACTCGGAACCTTTCCGAACTCCGAATATAGTCGTCCAATATATCGATCTTTATGTCTCGACCATTTCGAGACTCCTCGTCATGTCCCCGATCTCATCCGGGACTCCACACTCCTTCGTTACATCAAAACTCATAAACTCATAATAGAACTATCATCGAAACCTTAAGCGTGCGGACCCTACGGGTTCGAGAACAATGTAGACATGACCGAGACACGTCTCCGGTCAGTAACCAATAGCGGAACCTGGATGCTCATATTGGTTCCCACATATTCTACAAAGATCTTTATCGGTCAGACCGCATAACAACATACGTTGTTCCCTTTGTCATTGGTATGTTACTTGCCCGAGATTCGATCATCGGTATCTCAATACCTAGTTCAATCTCGTTACTGGCAAGTCTCTTTACTCGTTCCATAATACATCATCTCGCAACTAACTCATTAGTTGCAATGCTTGCAAGGCTTAAGTGATGTGCATTACCGAGAGGGCCCAGAGATACCTCTCCGACAAACGGAGTGACAAATCCTAATCTCGAAATACGCCAACCCAACAAGTACCCTTGGAGACACCTGTAAAGCACCTTTATAATCACCCAGTTACGTTGTGACGTTTGGTAGCACACAAAGTGTTCCTCCGGTAAAGGGAGTTGCATAATCTCATAGTCATAGGAGCATGTATAAGTCATGAAGAAAGCAATAGCAATATACTAAACGATCGGGTGCTATGCTAACGGAATGGGTCAAGTCAATCACATCATTCTCCTAATGATGTGATCTCGTTAATCAAATGACAACTCTTTGTCCATGGCTAGGAAACATAACCATCTTTGATTAATGAGCTAGTCAAGTAGAGGCATACTAGTGACACTCAGTTTGTCTATGTATTCACACATGTATTATGTTTCCGGTTAATACAATTCTAGCATGAATAATAAACATTTATCATGAAATAAGGAAATAAATAATAACTTTATTATTGCCTCTAGGGCATATTTCCTTCAGTCTCCCACTTGCACTAGAGTCAATAATCTAGTTCACATCGCCATGTGATTTAACACCAATATTCACATCTGTATGTGATTAATACCCATAGTTCACATCGTCATGTGATCAACACCCAAAGGGTTTACTAGAGTCAATAATCTAGTTCACACCGCTATATGATTAACACCCAAAGAGTACTAAGGTATGATCATGTTTTGCTCGTGAGAGAAGTTTAGTCAACGGGTCTGTCACATTCAGAGCCATATGTATTTTGCAAATATTCTATGTCTACAATGCTCTGCACGGAGCTACTCTAGCTAATTGCTCCCACTTTCAATATGTATCCAGATTGAGACTTAGAGTCATCTGGATCGGCGTAAAAGCTTGCATCGATGTAACTCTTTACGACGAACTCTTTTATCACCTCCATAATCGAGAAACATCTCCTTAGTCCTCACTAAGGATATTCTTGACCGTTGTACAGTGATCTACTCTTAGATCAAAATTGTATTCTTTTGCCAAACTCAGAGCAAGGTATACAATAGGTTTGGTACACAGCATAGCATACTTTATAGAACCTATGACTGAGGCATAGGGAATGACTTTTCATTCTCTTTCTATTTTCTGCCATGGTCTGGTTTTGAGTCTTACTCAACATCACACCTTTGTATCACAGGCAAGAACTCTTTCTTTGACTGTTCATTTTGAACTACTTCAAAATCTTGTCAAGGTATGTACTCATTGAAAAATCTTATCAAGCGTCTTGATCTATCTCTATAGATTTTGATGCTCAATGTGTAAGAAGCTTCACCGAGGTCTTTCTTTGAAAAACTCCTTTCAAACACTTCTTTATGCTTTCCAGAAAATTCTACATCATTTCCGATCAACAATATGTCATTCACATATACTTATTAGAAAGGCTGTAGTGCTCCCACTTACTTTCTTGTAAATACAGGCCTTTCCAAAAGTCTGTATAAAACCATATGCTTTGACAAACTCATCAAAGCGTATATTCCAACTCCGAGATGCTTGCACCAGTCCATTGATGGATCGTTGGAGCTTGCACATTTTGTTAGCACCTTTCGAATCGACAAAACCTTCTGGTTGCATCATATACAACTCTTCTTCCAGAAATCCATTCAGGAACATAGTTTTGATATCCATTTGCAAGATTTCATAAAATGTGGCAATTGCTAACATGATTCGGACAGACTTAAGCATCGTTACGAGTGAGAAAATCTCATCATATTCAACACTTTGAACTTGTCGAAAACCTTTCGCAACAAGTCGAGCTTTGTAGATAGTAACACTACTATCAGTGTCCGTCTTCCTCTTGAAGATCCATTTATTTTCTATGGCTTGCCGATCATCGGGCAAGACAACCAAAGTCCACACTTTGTTCTCATACATGGTTCCCATCTCAGATTTCATGGCCTTAAGCCATTTCGTGTAATCTGGGTTCATCATCGCTTCCTCATAGTTCGTAGGTTCATCATGGTCTAGTAACATGACTTCTAGAACACGATTACCATACCACTCTGGTGCGGATCTTACTCTGGAAGACCTACGAGGTTTGGTAGCAACTTGATCTGAAATTTCATGATCATCATCATTAACTTCCTCACTAATTGGTGTAGGAATCATTGGAACTGATTTCTGTGATGAACTACTTTCCAATAAGGGAGAAGGTACAATTACCTCATCAAGTTCTACTTTCCTCCCACTCACTTCTTTCGAGAGAAACTCCTTCTCTAGAAAGGATCCATCTTAGCAACGAATAACTTGCCTTCGGATCTGTGATAGAAGGTGTACCCAATAGTTACCTTTGGGTATTCTATGAATACGCACTTCTCCGATTTGGGTTCGAGCTTATCAGGTGAAAGCTTTTTCACATAAGCATCGCAGCCCCAAACTTTAAGAAACGGCAACTTTGGTTTCTCGCCAAACCACAGTTCATAAGGCGTCATCTCAACGGATTTTGATGGTGCCCTATTTAAAGTGAATGAAGTTGTCTCTAATGCATAACCCCAAAACGATAGTGGTAAATCGGTAAGAGACATCATAGATTGCACTATATCCAATAAAGTACGATTATGACATTCGGACACACCATAACACTGTGGTGTTCCATGTGGCGTGAGCTGTGAAACTATTCCACATTGTTTTATATGAAGGCCAAACTCGTAACTCAAATATTCTTCTCCACGATCAGATTGTAGAAACTTTATTTTCTTGTTACGATGATTCTCCACTTCACTCTGAAATTCTTTGAACTTTTCAAATGTTTCAGACTTGTGTTTCATTAAGTAGATATACTCATATCTGTTCAAATCATCTTGTGAAGGTCAGAAAAATAACGATACCTGCCACGAGCATCAACACTCATTGGACCGCATACATCGGTATGTATTATTTCCAATAAGTCACTAGCTCATTCCATTGTTCCGGAGAACGGAGTTTTAGTCATCTTGCCCAAAAGGCACGGTTCGCAAGCATCAAATGATTCATAATCAAGTGATTCCAAAAGTCCATTTTTATGGAGTTTCTTCATGCGCTTTACACCGATATGACCTAAATGGCAGTGCCACAAATATGTTGCACTATCATTATCAACTTTGCATCTTTTGGCATCAATATTATGAATATGTGTATCACTACGATCGAGATCCAACAAACTATTTTCATTGGGTGTATGACCATTGAAGGTTTTATTCACGTAAACAGAACAACAATTATTCTCCGACTTTAAATGAATAACCGTATTGCAATAAACATGATCAAATCATATTCATGCTCAATGCAAATGCCAAATAACATTTATTTAGGTTTAACACTAATCCCGAAAGTATAGGGAGTGTGCGATGATAATCATATCAATCTTGGAACCACTTCCAACACACATCGTCACTTCACCCTCAACTAGTCTTTGTTTATTCTGTAACTCCTGTTTCGAGTTACTAATTTTTAGCAACCGAACAAGTATCAAATACTCAGGGGCTACTATAAACACTAGTAAGGTACACATCAATAACTTGTATATCAAATATACCCTTGTTCACTTTGCCATCCTTCTTATCCACCAAATATTCAGGGCATTTCCGCTTCTAGTGACCATTTCCTTTGCAGTATAATCACTCAGTTTCAGGCTTTGTTCCAGCTTTGGGCTTCTTCGCGGGAGTGAAAACTTGCTTGACATTCTACTTGAAGTTCCCCTTTCTTTCCCTTTGTCCTTTTCTTGAAACTAGTGATCTTGTTAATCATCAACACTTGATGCTCTTTTCTTGATTTCTACCTTCGTTGATTTCAGCATCACGAAGAGCTCGGGAATCATTTTCGTCATCCCTTGCATTATAGTTCATCACGAAGTTCCAGTAACTTGGTGATGGTGACTAGAGAACTCTACCAATCACTATCTTATCTAGAAGATTGACTCCCACTTGATTTAAGCGATTGTTAGTACTCAGACAATATAAGCACTTGCTCACTAGTTGAGCAATTCTCCTCCATCTTTTAGCTATAGAACTTGTTGGAGACTTCATATCTCTCAACTTGGGTATTTGCTTGAAATATTAACTTCAACCTCCTGGAACATCTCATATAGTCCATGACGTTCAAAACGTCTTTGAAGTCCCGATTTAAGCCGTTAAGCATGGTGCACTAAACTATCAATTAGTCATCATATTGAGCTAGCCAAACGTTCATAACGTCTGCATCTGCTCCTGCAATAGGTCTGTCACCTAGCGGTGCATTAAGGACATGATTCTTCTGTGCAGCAATGAGGATAAACCTTAGATCACGAATCCAATCTGCATCATTGCTACTAACATCTTTCAACACAATTTTCTCTAGGAACATATCAAAATAAACATATGAAAGCAACAACGCAAGCTATTGATTTACAACATAATTTGCAAAATACTACCAGGACTAAGTTCATGATAAATTTAAGTTCAATTAATCATATTACTAAAGAACTCCCACTTAGATAGACATCCCTCTAATCCTCTAAGTGATTACGTGATCCATATCAACTACACCATGTCCGATCATCACGTGAGATGGAGTAGTTTCAACGGTGAACATCAATATGTTCATCATATCTACTATATGATTCACGCTCGACCTTTCGGTCTCCGTGTTCCGAGGCCATATCTGTTATATGCTAGGCTCATCAAGTTTAACCTGAGTATTCCGCGTGTGCAACTGTTTTTGCACCCGTTGTATTTGAACGTAGAGCCTATCACACCCGATCATCACGTGGTGTCTCAGCACGAAGAACTTTCGCAACAGTGCATAATCAGGGAGAACACTTTTACTATGATAATTTAGTGAGGGATCATCTTATAATGCTACCATCAATCAAAGCAAGATAAGATGCATAAAAGATAAAAATCACATGCAATCAATATAAGTGATATGATATGGCCATCATCATCTTGTGCTTGTGATCTCCATCTTCGAAGCACCGTCATGATCACCATCGTCACCGGCGTGACACCTTGATCTCCATCGTAGCATCGTTGTCGTCTTGCTAATCTTATGCTTCTACGACTATCGCTACCGCTTAGTGATAAAGTAAAGCATTACAGGGTGATTGCATTGCATACAATAAAGCGACAACCATATGGCTCCTACCAGTTGCCGATAACTCTGTTACAAAACATGATCATCTCATACAATAAAATTTAGCATCATGTCTTGACCATATCACACCACAACATGCCCTACAAAAACAAGTTAGACGTCCTCTACTTTGTTGTTGCAAGTTTTACGTGGCTGCTACGGGCTTAGCAAGAACCGTTCTTACCTACGCATCAAAACCACAATGATAGTTTGTCAAGTTGGTATTGTTTTAACCTTCGCAAGGACCAGGCGTAGCCACACTCGGTTCAACTACAATGAGAGAGACAGACACCCGCCGGTCACCTTTAAGCAACGAGTGCTCATAGTAGTGAAACCAGTCTTGCGTAGGCGTACGCGTAATGTCGGTCCGGGCCGCTTCATCTCACAATGCCACTGAACCAAAGTATGACATGCCGGTAAGCAGTATGACTTATATCACCCACAACTCACTTGTGTTCTACTCGTGCATATAACATATACGCATAAAACCAGGTTCGGATGCCACTGTTGGGGAACATAGTAATTTCAAAAATATTCCTACGCACACGCAAGATCATGGTAATGTATAGCAATGAGAGGAGAGAGTGTTTTCCACGTACCCTCGTAGACCGATAGTGGAAGCGTTATAACAATGCGGTTGATGTAGTCGTATGTCTTCACGGCCCGACCGATCAAGCACCGAAACTACGGCACCTCCGAGTTCTAGCACACGTTCAGCTCAATGACGTCCCTCGAACTCCAATCCAGCCAAGTGTCGAGGGAGAGTTCCGTCATCACAACGGCGTGGTGACGATCTTCATGTTCT
Source organism: Triticum aestivum (assembly GCF_018294505.1). NCBI lineage: Eukaryota > Viridiplantae > Streptophyta > Magnoliopsida > Poales > Poaceae > Triticum > Triticum aestivum. Next base: position 443,984,613 of record NC_057804.1, on the reverse strand, counting down.
ACCATCGCAGGGCTTCGCCTAAGCACCGCTACAATATTATCGAGGTGGATTATCGTGGAGGGGGGCACCGCACACGGCTAAGAGATCCAAGGGATCAATTGTTGTTGTTCCTAGAGGTGCCCCCCTGCCCCCGTATATAAAGGAGGAGAGGAGGGGGAGAGGGTCGGCCCCTATGGCGCGCCCTGGAGGAGTCCTACTCCCACCGGGAGTAGGATTCCCCCCCCCCCCCCTTCCAAGTAGTAGGAGTAGGAGTCAAGGAGGAGAGGGAAGGGAAGGAAGGAGGGGGCGCATCCCTTCCCCCTAGTCCAATTCGGACTAGGCCTTGGGGGGGGGGGGGGCGCGGCCTGCCCTAGGCAGCCCCTCTCTCTTTCCCGTATGGCCCAATAAGGCCCAATACTTCTCCCCGACGAATTCCCGTAACTCTCCGGTACTCCGAAAAATACCCGAATCACTCGGAACCTTTCCGAACTCTGAATATAGTCGTCCAATATATCGATCTTTACGTCTTGACCATTTCGAGACTCCTCGTCATGTCCCCGATCTCATCCGGGACTCTGAACTCCTTCGTTACATCAAAATGCATAAACTCATAATATAACTGTCATCGAAACCTTAAGCGTGCGGACCCTACGGGTTCGAGAACAATGTAGACATGACCGAGACATGTCTCCGGTAAATAACCAATAGCGGAACCTAGATGCTCATATTGGTTCCCACATATTCTACGAAGATCTTTATCGTCAGACCGCATAACAACATATGTTGTTCCCTTTGTCATCGGTATGTTACTTGCCCGAGATTCGATCGTCGGTATCTCAATACCTAGTTCAATCTCGTTACCGGCAAGTCTCTTTACTCGTTCCGTAATACATCATCTCGCAACTAACTCATTAGTTGCAATGCTTGCAAGGCTTAAGTGATGTGCATTATCGAGAGGGCCCAGAGATACCTCTCCGACAATCGGAGTGACAAATCCTAATCTCGAAATACGCCAACCCAACAAGTACCCTTGGAGACACCTGTAGAGCACCTTTATAATCACCCAGTTACGTTGTGACGTTTGGTAGCACACAAAGTGTTCCTCCGGTAAACGGGAGTTGCATAATCTCATAGTCATAGGAACATGTATAAGTCATGAAGAAAGCAATAGCAATATACTAAATGATCGGGTGCTATGCTAACGGAATGGGTCAAGTCAATCACATCATTCTCCTAATGATGTGATCTCGTTAATCAAATGGCAACTCTTTGTCCATGTCTAGGAATCATAACCATCTTTGATTAATGAGCTAATCAAGTAGAGGCATACTAGTGACACTCAGTTTGTCTATGTATTCACACATGTATTATGTTTCCAGTTAATACAATTCTAGCATGAATAATAAACATTTATCATGAAATAAGGAAATAAATAATAACTTTATTATTGCCTCTAGGGCATATTTTCTTCATCTTCTGTGGCAAAAGAACAAACCCAATACTTACTTGGTGGTGACCGCGCGGTGTCGCCGCTGAGCACCAGCGGCAGGGCCGGAGATCGCTGGGGGAGGCAGGGAACACTTCCGGCTTGGCGGCGGGGGTGTGTCCCTCCTAACTGGAGCGTTGGAGGAGCCCTTGGAGTTGTTCTCGCCCTCCTCCCTTTCCTCCTTGTCTCCCTCCATGGCCTCTCTAGAATTGGGGTCGGATGAGCTTGCACGCCGTAAGAAGGGGTTCGACCGGCCGGAGCCTGCAAGATCTCCGGGAGCAATGCCCCACTTGTTGCATCCAGGCAGGCCCCTCAGTATGGCTTCACGTTCTGTGTTGGTATTGAGCATCCGACGGAGGATAGCTGAGTCGGGACCTCACCAGAGTGGAACAAGGTCTCCATGATCCATGCCAGGCTCTCGTCATCAATGGTGGCCCAGTGAAGACGTCGGTGGTCATTGATACTCATTTTTGTCCTACTTTCTCTGATAGAAACTTTGGGGGTACTCTTTGAACTTCTTTGTGTTGGATTGAATATTGTGAATCTGAAATTGTTTGATGCATATCGATTAATTGACTCACAGATACTTGTGGTGACATTGAAGTATCTAGGTGATATTAGAGTTGATTGATGTGTATCATATGGTGTTATTGTAGTACGAACTCTAGGGTTGTTTGTGACACTTATAGGGATGGCTCAATAGATTGTTCGGAAAGATAACTTTGAGGTGTTTAGATACTTATAGGGATGGCTCAATATGTATTATGTGTGTTGGGGACACAAGAGATTTCTTGTATTTCATTACAGGGTTGTTTGAGAGAGACCATCTTCACACATACATGGTGGTCCTTATAACAACTAACAACTGTATTGGATGTGTTGGGGACACATACATCCATGGTGGCTCAAACTCCATGATCCTGGATACCTGCAGGGTCGAAGAATGCGCGAGAGACAAGAGACAATTATGATGCAATTTTACTTCACACATACATGATGTTAATTCAAAGTCATTCCATCGATCCCTCATACAAACACATCGGGTTGCAACTTGCAAGTCTATGCCTCAACCCATTACCTTACCAAATTACTCACACATGGTGATTGGGTCGCATGAAGAACTCATTGAAGAAGACATCAGGATGAAAGCTTTATTGATAATATGTCTTAAAATGGTTGCCAAACGCGATACACGACTACAAGTATGGCTAGCTTGGAGGTGGATTGCTGCGGTGGTGAAGATGGCGGTGGCTAGCGTTTATGAATGGCTTCTGGTTCGAAGACGAAAGTTTCTAGCGATGCTCCTTCGGATTCTGGTACAAGAACCTTTATAAAAGTTATAGGGTTGGACGCCATGGTGTCGTGGGCACTTGATATGAGCGTTGGTACAAGTGTGTGCGCTCGTACCAAACGTCGCCTTGCGCTCTGTTTCTTCTGGTGCGCCTCCCAATTGATCTCTTCTTTCTTCATTTTACTTCTTTCCATATAAATGATGATTTTTATCCATGTGTAGTCTCTTTTCCCGTGGAAACAAAATAAAGAGAGGATTTCGCAATCTCTCGCATTCATTAGTCATTTGTGGCAATATTGAAGGGAATATCTCAGATATTATAAGATAAACCGGCTTAAACGATGGTGTAATGAGCGTAAAAATACACTCGTCATGGACTTCACTTGCGACCTCTTAAAGTGCACACCAGTAAAACTTGGTGTATCAGCTAATCTAGCCATAGATCACTCAGGAAGTTAGCTACAATTAGGTTTTTGGATTATTGGAGAATTAGGCAATTTCGTTATTAATTCAAGAATTTGAATGATGATTAAAACTCTTATTTGCATGCAACAGTCTAGAATACTAGTTGAGCTGGAAAACATGTACATCAACATCACACATGTAACAACAACCCTAGTTAGAGACATTAATAGATCATGACACATGTATTGTTTGTTTGCAACCACAGCTGTCGCAGGAGCGATGTTGTTGACGATGACGTTGGTGAAGACTAGTTGAATCAAACAACGTTTGAGATGTCGGTATGCGACGCCGCCCTACTTGGATGGAAGACAACCCGTGGTGACGAAGTTGAGCCGTAGTGCAAAGCGCTTACAAAAAACCTAATTCGTCCTCTCCTGGTGTAGGACCACAAGGATGAGAGGTTCCGGAGACCACTCCTGCTCGCTGGTGCCCACTGGCATTGAGTATGGAGTAGACTACGGTGACGATGCAAGTTGCGAGATAAGGCAAAACCTTATCTTGTTTCGGAGTGTCTTTGGTCGTGGTCGATAACTCATATATATAGGAGAACCCACACAGTATCGCATCGCGATCACAATCTCAAACCGATTTGGTTTCCAAGTTGTGAACTTATCAGACAAGAAAATAATCAACTTGTCTGCAAAGGAACCAAAAAATAAAATGGCAAAAGGAAGTTGCGCTCTGACGGTGTCCTAGATAGGGGGTCTCTCATCACGTTGTTCCCGGCTTGGTGGGCCGGGCCGAGGAACCCCATGTCGGTTCAGGAGTAGGCCACACTGGACGGCCCATGGTATATCAATGGAAGGCCCCCGAAGACTTGTCGTGTGCTCCAAGAAGTTAGATTCATTGAAGACGCTGTTACCTTATACATAGTCGACTAGGATACTATAACCCTAGAATCCAAGGCATTTATATAAACCGAGGGATAAGGCTCCTAGAAGGACACACAATAATCTTTGGGTAGATCATATGTACTTGACCCTCCAACCCAAAGCAATAAACACAAGCAGAACCTAGAGTGCTATCTCTTTGGACCTTGTTACAATCGCATCTAAACGCTTAGTTCGAGAACCCCTATACGAGATCTGCTGGATTTAGCTTCGTCATTGGTGGCCCATACATGTTCAGCTAAGCAGTCGCCACAATACGATGGGGATCAAGATCGGCCAGTAGATCGATGTTGGCGCTACTTTTTAAAACATATATTCTTTTATCTCTACTTTCCCATAGACATTATACATTTCTTGTATACATGAGAAGCATTTTATATATACACATTTAATGTTTCCCAAATTCATGATTAACAATTTAAACATATTTTTTATGTCTCCTATTGCCATACACATTCCACATTTCTCTATACATAACAAACATTTTTTATATACACGTTTAACATTGTCCAAATACATGATTAACATGTTTGAAAACTTATATATTTTGATGTCTACTTTTTTTGTACACAATGTACATTGTTTATACATTTTTCGTACACATCTGAAATATTTTTGCTATAATCATTTCATAACTAATCTTTTAAAAAAATTGGAAACCTCTAGTATTTTTTTCATATGTATTGTACTTTTTTGTACACACCGGAAACCTTTTTTTAATACACACTTAATTTTTCTAATGCATGATTAACATTAAAAAATGAAAAATTATAGCATTTTTTGATTTCTAATTTTTTCCATACGCATTGTATATTTTTTGTATATGCCAAAAACATTTTTTTCTATAAACACTAAACATTTTCAATGCATGATTAACATTTTCAAATTTTGTATAAAGTGATTTTCATAATAGCCATATTCAGAATATTTCAAAATATAAGTAATAGTACAAACATTAATGCAAAAAAAGTGAAAACAAAACGAAAGGGAAAAAAGCGCCAGAGCCAATATGGCGGCTGGCTTTCAGCGTTTTTTTATTTCGTTTTGTTTCACAGTGTTGCATTCCTTTTTTTGTTTTATTTTTTACTTTTTTGTATTTCTAAATATATTAATTATATATTTATGAAAAACACTTTTAAATAGCAAACTTGAAATATATTAAGCATGCATTATAAAAATGGTAAGTATATATAGAAAAAATGTTTCTGATGTATAAAAAAAATATACAGTGTCTACAGAAAAGATAGACTCCAAAAAAAAGTTATGAATTCAAAAAATGTTAAATTTGCATGTGTTTCTCATGTATACGAAAAAAGTATTTTTTCTATTTTACAATGTGGTTGGAAAAAGGTACAAGTAAAAAGATATAAGTTTTTAAAAATGTTTTTCATGTATTTGGATAATGTTAAATGTGTATATAATTTTTTACAGATGTATATAAAAAATAAAATATGTATGCAAAAGTAGACATAAAAATATATTTTAGAAAAATGATAATCATGTATTCAAAAAATTGTAAATGTGTATATATGAAACATTCCTGATGTATAAAAAAGTGTACAACTTATGGAAATGGTAGACATCATAAATATAAATTGTCAAAGAAAACATACAAGAAATTTCGAAAAATGTACAAAGAAAGCATAGAAAACAAATAAAAACCAAAAAGGAAAGAGAAAGAAACAAAGAAAACAAAGAAAGAAATGGAGAAAAACTCTGAAGAAACAGAAACCCGTGAAGGAAAAAAGGAAAATCGGAAAAAAATAGAAAAGAACGAAAAAGAAAAAAATCTGATGGAACCCGTACTTAGAACGAGTGAGTGAGCGACCAAGCTAACGGGCTGGCCCATTGGCGCTAGCCATTCAGGAATGACGATGCTATCCTCGCTATAAACAAGATACTGGATTCATGCTCACAAAGGGAGAGCAACTAGTTGACGAGACCTCCTATGTGACGCCCCCTGCGTCAAGTTGCTGCCGTTTCGCACAGGCGGGGCTTCCACTGGGCCGGCCCATGAAGAGAGCAAACCGAAATCGAAAGCGCACTGAGGCTAAAAAATATATATGCTTCTGCCGGCATTCGAACACCTGACACACATCTATACATGACAAGTTCCTACCAGCTGAGCTAGCAGGTGTAGCTGATTAAAGAGTAGCATCGATCCTAAAGAACCAAACATTCTACACAGATCCAAATCAGTTTAGGAATTTCGGAAGCAATTTTTTTTTCAAAAAATGGAATGTTCTGTGAAATGCAAACCCTTTCCAAAATTTGTGAACAAAATTTTGAAAGCTATAACGTTTTATCAAAACAAGAACATTTGTTTGAAAATCTTGAACAATTTTTTTGGAACGAGAACATTTTTTCAAATTTCAAAACAAAATTTGGAAACATGAACATATTTTTAAATTCCTGAACACAATTTGCAAAAACGAATTTATAGAAATTTGTGAACAATTTTTTAACTGGAACATTTTTGGAAACTCCTGAGAAAATGAAAAATGAACAAATTTTGGAATTTGTGAACTATTTTTGAAAACGGGAACATTTTTAAAAAAAATATAGAAAAGTTGAACAAAAACATTGCACACAGTTTTTGTAAAAGAAGAAGTTTTTCCGAAATGCCCGAACATTTTTTGAAATTATGAAAAAAACATGACATTTTTGGGAATTTTAAACGTTTTGAAATAAACAAATTTTGAATTTTTCAAACAATTTTTAAAAGAAACGAAAAAACAGACAGAAAAGAGAAAAAAGGAAAAGAAAAAAGAAAAGGAAAGAAGGACAAGAAACAGAAAATTGGAAAAGGAAAAAGGAAAAACAAAAAAACCAAAGAAGAAACAGGAAAACCGGTCAAAAAGGAAAAAAATGGTTCAGGTAACCTTCTAGAAGGTTCCCAAAACCGGCTGGATAGCTCTCGTATAATGGGCCGGCCTGTTGAAAGCAATGCGTGGGTATACCTGTGCGTTTTGACGATAATTTGACGCAGTGAGCGGCGCATAGGGTTTTCCCTAGTTGACGAGCGCTCCTTCGGGAGCCTCGCAACTATCACTTGTGGGTGGGTTGAGACCCTGAGAGCGCGGTGGGCTTTTAAACGGTTTTTTATATATATTATTTTGAGTTTTGGTTTTTCACTGGTGTTCCTTAGCTTTTGGACAAACAAAAAAATTCAAAAAAAAAATTGTGCGCAAAAAACACGTTTTATTCGCGAGAGGCACGGTTTTTTTGCACGAGAGGCACAACCGTGACTCTCAGGAAAAAAATGTGATTTATGTTTTTCTTTTCTTCCGGGAGAGGCATGATTTTGCCTCCGCGAGAGGCACAGTTGTGCTTTTCGCGAGAGGCACGGCCGTGCCTTTCGGAAACGAAAAAAGACGCATTTTTTTCCTTCCATGAGAGGCATTGTTTTGCTTTCACTAGAGGCACGGTTGTGCTTTTCGCGAGAGGTACAGTCGTGTCTTTTTCGGAAAGGAACAAAATTATGCTCCCAGTTTGTTTTTTCGAGAAAAAATAAGTTCGTCAAAACCTATTAACACTAGTAGAACGCTCGTGCGTTGCTACGGGCTATAATGCATATAAATGAATCAAACAAATAATTAACGTCATCTTGATCAAAACTCATTTCTCTCTCATACGCAAGGAGGAATCCCCGGCAACCACCCCGCTCTCTACCCTGATCCCCTCCCCCCATGCCCCATGTTCATGCCAATCCACCACCATCATCAAGGGGGACCAGGCACGCACCGCCCGTGCCCCCCCCCCATGTTCATGCCAATCCACAACTCGATGAAACAAATATATGAACCGCTCGCTCATGCAATTTGATGCAAAGACATCTCGAATGGAAATGTACTTTTCTAAATTTAAAAGTAGAAAAATTATTACGCTCAGACAACCGTAATTGAACGGACCAACCACAACCCCCATCCCGCTCACTCTCAACCATCACTCTTATCACAAAATCAACTCGTGGCTGTCAAAAAAAATCAACTCGTGTTCTAGGTGAGCCAATGATCGATATGCCGTGTTAGGCCAGCAACGAGGTACAGGAGCGGCAACCGCCTACCTATCTTAGTGAGGATTAAAAAAAATAGACAGAATGATCAAACAATTTTTCCGATTCAAAAATTATGTGTCTAGCAGGGATGCACGTGGTTTCCATTCATAGCGACAAATACTGATTCCCTCTACCGCTTCATTCCTCATGTCTCTCATTATTCACCTTCTCATCTTGCAAGAAAGGTAGTGTGTGTCTCTCCTTAATCACCCTCTCCTCTTGCACGAAAGACAACACGTCATCATTCTCCCTGCTCCTCCACCCACCCCCCCCCCCCCCCCCCATCACAATTCTCAAGGCTCTAGCATTATCGTTGTTTCAACGATAACCTGGGAGAAGTATCTGCGCCTTTTAAAAATAACATAATCTAGTTTTCATGATAATTGTTCCATCCAAACCTAGAATGTACTTTTACTTCTTTCTTGATGATACAAGAGCACTATAGTACAATAGCCTAATATATCTGATCACTTTTACAAACACATCTCTGTTAGAACCAATAGATTAGAACACACACGTTGGATTTTTGTTGTATCAGGTTCTTTTAGATTTTACTCCCTCCGTTCCGATATACAAGTCTTTTTAGAAATTTCAATGAGGACTATATACGGATGTATATAAACATATTTTAAAATGTAGATTCACTCATTTTGCTCCGTATGTAGTCCACATTGAAATCTCTAAAAAGACTTACGCTTAGGAACGGTGGTAATATACATAACATGGGACACATCCGCAACGGCCTCGTGTGACTTCGCCTGTGTAAACATCAGACAAATAATAGATTGCAACTGTAATCTCGTGCAAGTTTTTTCACAGCGTTGAAGCCGTATAAAGATGGTAAGCCATCTGAAAAAATAGGCCACATCTGGAAAAAACATGCAGCAAGGAAACTGAACCATTTATAGGAGAACAGTAAGGAAACCGAACAATATATTCAGGGACAAACACGATGTACTGGTATTTTTGAAATATAAGCTAGCTCCCATGGCACCTTCGACAAATATGATACATGTTATATGCATGTATACGTAACAAATATGGAAGAACTATTTTGTTAATTCTCATCCATAAACTCACAAAATTCCACTTTGACAAAATAGCTGATTGAAAAGGCGTAGAACCTTTTTTTAAATATATTGATAAAAGCTCTAATAAATAAGGAAGAGGGAGAAAGCAAAAGCACACATTGGAGAGCAGTGAAGAAAGTAATGTTTCCCTGACTTGATGTGCCACGCCATTCAACGGCTGGCGCTCTTCATGCACAGGTGCAAGTGTTCACCATGTGGTGGTCCTTGCTCCTTCTAGAGTTTTATTGCTCTTTCAAGGTAGCTCCGCACAAATTACATGAAATTATGTTGCCAAAAGAACTCTTTTTTGGTACATTGCACATCTATCAGAGCATCTTCTCATAAGGCTGGTCACAGTGGGGAGGAACTTAGGAGTAACATCACACACTTCAATACAACTTTGCTTATGTGGCACGTATTTAATGAAGAGAGAGGTGCTTGTGGTAACTAGCTAAGTTACCGGAACATCACACATTCCAAGAAACAATGAGTCTATAACCTAATAAATACATCATTGCATGACACTACATAGATGTTCCTACCCACTATGGAGGTAGTAACATAGTCTAGGGATGTGTGAAGTTACTAGCTTATGTTCTTGCCCATTGTGACCAGCCTAAGTCATCTGAGTTATCTCTTCCAAAAGTTAAAGAGCTATATGAATTAATCCGCCAGCAATATAAAATTATTAACCTAAGATCAAGCAGGGCCACATTTGTCTGGAAAAATAAAAAGTTAATAATTAATGCACAAAAAATAAGGCCAGACAATTTAATAGAATTTATTTACATTCAGGAATAAATTAGAAGGGCCGACTTACCGGAGTATTAGTGCAAAGTTGTACGATCAGAGCCAGAGCATGTTTTTACTAAATACAGTAATGTAATAGGACCACTGAAATATTTGAGCAATACATGCACCTTGTATCTGACATGCATACCAACAAAAATCCCAGCTTTCCCACACAGTTAGCAAATATGATTCTGTAGTTTCCACCTGAACATTGGAGATAGCAAGCACAACTCTCAGTCTGTCACACAACAATGAGTGAAATCCCTCAACAGAGAAAAAAGATTTTACTATATTTACAATTGTTTATGTCCGGTACCTCATAACATCTCATTCCTAGTTAATAATTAATGCATAAAAGACTAAGGCCAGACAGTTTAATACTATAACTTATTTACATTCATGGCATAAATTAGAGGGGTCGACCTACTGGAGTATTCATGCAAAGTTGTACGATCAGTGCCAGAGCATGTGGTATACTAAGTACAGTAATGTAATAGGCCCAGTGAAATATTTGAGCAATACATGCACATTGGTTAGTGTTGTATCTGACCTGCATACCAACAAAAATCACAACTTCTCCCTAAAGTTACCAAATATGATTATGTAGTTTCCACCTAAACACTGGAGACAGCAAGCACAACCGCCAGCCTGTCACACACCAAAGAGTGAAATCCCACAATAGAAATATAAGATTTTACTATATTTACAATAGTTTATGTCCGGTGCAAGTACCAGGACAGACATTATGCCTTGAAAAGGGAAATGTTACTAAGGCCATTCAATATTGCTACCTGCAATACATAGTGGATAATTCGATATGATACTTGTGAGTTTAAACATCAATATTCATATCAAAATAGAAATCATATGAAGAAACCAAAACAAACAAAATACACATGATAGTCCAATGTGTACCTTAAAATTTACAAAAGAGGAGAATGAATATCAAATAGAAATCATAAGAAGAAACCAAAACAAACAAAATACACATGATAGTCCAATGTGTACCTTAAAATTCACAAAAGAGGAGAATGAGTGGCTCCTACTGCCCCATAGCAAATTATAATTGTTAAAAAAATATATAAATTAAGTATCCACTAAAATATCACCTTGAGATGCCAGCAAAAGAAAATGGCACAACAAGATCTCCATGAATCGCCATGATCCACAGTATGACTAAACAGAACCTGCAAGTAATATAATAACCCCAAAAATGTTACAGACCATAAACTTGAATAGCATGCGAATATGAATTAAGCATGTGATGTGATCTAAAAGCACAATATTCAAGAAAAAGAATAACTAATTGTTCCCCTAAAAAGGTTACTTTCTTAAAATGTAAAAATAGTCACTTTTGCAAAAGCCCAACTACCCACAGGTAAGTTGTACATCAAACTACGCTCATATTAGAATATATTAAAATAAGAATATTTCTATCATAGTGCTTTTATCCAATGCATGTCAAAAGAAATATATTAACTAATGATCATGTTATGATTTTATTTGCAGAAAAACAAACGTGATGACCCATATCAATAAGAATTGTAGCATTAGCATTAGCAATGGCAATGACATCCTACCACCTTTGTTGAGAAATGTTTTAGGTATTTTGTACAGGACAAAATTTGAAGCACGTACATTTAAAGTTTCAGGCATCATAGACTTGGGGAATGAAACATCAGAAATAATAGTAGGTAAATCTTCAGATATGACCTGCAATTCACAAGCTACAATTGTTGAGCAGAACCAGAAAAAAAAAGTCCGCCAAGAAACTACCATAGCCAATAGCCAATTATAGCTTCTCAACTTACAAAACACAAACGTGGTAGCACAAGACATAGCATGAGTTTATTGTGAGATATGGAGCTAGGCTGCTCCACCTATCCTAAACAGTTGGAGTACATATAATTTGCCTGACTGCAAGATTTACCAAGTGCTAACAAGAAAACATAATTGGGCTAAATTGATTCTTTTACCAGAAATACAGACATGGAACCTCATAACGTCTCGTCCCTAGGGAAATGAATTTGGAAAGCGGAAGAAAAGAGTGGCAAATGATTAGTAAGTCTGGCGACATATACTTCCCTTTTGTTATTATTTCCTATCAATAACGGGTCTACAATACATTGAAGAAACTGGCCGCCTCTTCCTATGTGTTTCTGTGTCACCGCCCGTGCTGCCATGGATCTTTGAGGGGGCTCACCTGGGGATGAGGCGGCTGGAGGAGGTGTAAGCTCCGCCGGCGCTTCGTATGGTGGTTATAGAGGCGGGAGCAAGCAATAGCGATATGGGACAGGAAGAGCGCAAGGACATCCTCGGGAGGTGTAGCCACCGCCGATCTTGCTAGAGGAAGAGGCGTGAACTGCAGGAGCGGAGGGAGTGATGTCTGGAGGCGGAGTAGATTGGTATCGTCCCCGCCGCCGTCGAGCGGCACGCGCACCGACCCGGCCGCGCACCCGCCGCTGCCCAGCACCCACATGAACATGGTCTCCAGCGCGAACGACGCTACCGACACGGCCGGTTCCAGCGTGCCCGCCCACGCAGCCGCATGACGCGCCGTCAGGCCCTAGCACGGCCACCACCAATGCTCCCTGGCCCCCACCAGCAGCGCCCCCACGAGCGGATGCATCGATCGGAGGAAGAACAAACACGAGAGAGGACAGATAGCGATGGCCTTAGTGGTTGCGATGACGATGGAGGTGGGGAGCAGAGGCATCGGGAGAGGAATAGATCGGCGCGCGGAGGACGAATTCGGGGCCTTGGGATGGAAAGTGACAAAAATTTAGGACACCGTGATTTTCCATTAATTGATCGAATGACTGATTACCATCTACACCGTGATTTTCCATTAATTGATTGATTGATTGACTTCCTTGGATAAAACTCTGTGGGGGCAGATATAACAGTACAAACTTGAAAAGAGATAAAAGCGGTGAAGTGGAGGAGGGGACGAAAAAAACCCAACAAAAATAAACCACGGACCAGGGTGGGAGGGGGTGGTGGGAGGAGAGACAAAAAAAACCAGCGAAAATAAACCACGAAGACGATTCACCAACTCGTCCATCTCTACTCCTAATGGATGAATTGGTTGAATAGTCCCCCCCACTTTCAACCGGTTTATTTTCAACCGGTTTTTCTTCGTCCCACCTTCCACCAGCCCCTCCCACCGGTTTTTCTCTTTTCTCGTCTGACCGGCAATACCCAACGTATTTATGGTAATCAATCATAATTAATCCACGTATAGTAATAAATCAATCCAGGTATGGTAAGGTCATAACTCAGGAAATTTTGAATATGGTAATTATATGGTAATAAATTTAAATTACCCCAAAGGCTATCAATCCAGGTATGGTAAGGCCATAACTCGGGAAATATCGAATATGGTAATAAATTTAAATTACCACCAGGTATGGTAAGGCTATCCACGTATAGTAATAAATCATATAGTAATAAATCATAATTAATCCACGTATAGTAATAAATCAATCCAGGTATGGTAAGGTCATAACTCAGGAAATTTTGAATATGGTAATTATATGGTAATAAATTTAAATTACCCCAAAGGCTATCAATCCAGGTATGGTAAGGCCATAACTCGGGAAATATCGAATATGGTAATAAATTTAAATTACCACCAGGTATGGTAAGGCTATCGATCCAGGTATGGCACGCCCTCACCTGATCACCTATCACAATCTCCAGCCCCACGCACGCACCAAAGAACCCACCCGGCACCAAACGCAGCTCCTCTCGATCCCCTCGAGTAAACGCCGCCGCCGTCGTGCGATCTTCCTGACACAGACGCCGTCGCCGCCTCCTTCCCACCTACGGCGTCCCCCACGTCCATGGTGACGGCGCTCGCGTCCTACACTGACCCTCCGCCTCATATAGGTTGGTCGTTGATGGAGTGGGATGTGCCGCTGCGGTTTGGGGAGGCGCAATCACGATCTGGTTGGGATCTCAGTGTGGACTCGTTCTCTGCGATGAAGGATGGCGCTGCCTCCCTGGCAAATGGGATCGGAGGAAGGGGCTCTACGTCGTGAATGTCGGCGAGGCAGCGGCCGAAGGCGAGCCCGACGGTGAGCACGGGTGTTCGTCCCATGAAATAGGCGGCCACGGAGGGCGGATCTGAGGCCACCCCAATCGCCGGTGGCCCTTCCTCCCATCGCTCATCGCCTCCATTCTCTCTCTCCTCTAAATCTTTGTCGCCCCTGCCTGATTCTGGCCGACGCCATCCGGCTCTCGCATCGACCACCACCAGCACGGCTGCGGACGAGGCGCAACCGCAGACGCCGCCGCCGCCATCCTCATCCACCTCCTCCACCATCCTTCCCAGCCGTCGTCGGGGGCACCCGCCATCTGCGCTCTAGCCCACCCGCTCCCTCCTATCCCCTCCCCCTGCCTGCCAGCCCCGTGATCCATCGCACAGATGGCAGGTACTACAGCGACCTCCTCCCCAGCGGATCCGGCCTCCTCCGATGGAGATCCATCCTGGGCACCGCCTTATTCTCATGCGTGCACGTCTATATCAACGTCTCATTCCACCTCACCTGAGCCTTTACCTTCCCACCTCTGCTTCAGATCCACATCACTTTGCAAGGTATGTGCTTGATTGTTCCGAACTGGATCGATGGATTGTGCAAGGTACTTTGGGTGTCGTCATTGACGGCAATTGTCACGCCATGCTACCATCGGAGGGGTCCCTCATCGATGATTAGGGTCTTCCGAACTGCACGAGCTCCATTGAGAAGGATGTTTTTAATTCTGGTTTTGCCTACATGCTTTCTTTGCCTGTATCTACTTAGCTAATGTCTTCTTATAGATAGTAGCTGCTGAAGTGGTGATCAAAGTTGTTCACTATAAGGAAACAACCATGATAACAAAAGTGTATATTCCCTGACCTTTGACCTGAAGTACTTTTTCATTAGAAACTTGCAACAGCCAGGCATTGAAATTAGCAACAGCTTCGTACGTACTGAACTAATTTGCAGCAACACGTACTGAACTAAGTTAGGTTATGCTCATCGTTCCAACATGCTTAGTGATAACCACCTAGCAAGCTGATCAAACATGAAAAAATTGAAGTGCTACTGCTAATCGTACTATTCTGAATGTGAAAATCTATTTAATTGGCTCTTCTCTAATTGTACACTTGCATAAATCTCAGATCTTGCAAATTACAGTATAACCATAAAAGTCATGCTTTGACTCCTATAGGGCCTTTTGCACTTTAATATGACTAATAATTTGCCTTAATATCACAGATTGTATTACTACCTTTCTAAGTGAATGACATTCAAGAAGGTCATTAAATAAAACCAAGAAATCCTTCTGGTATTGGAGTGTAGGAAAGTTGAGACTATAAAACCAAAAGGTTATATTTACGTTTATTAGAGAAGGTTCTTTACTTTTTATAGGAAAACACAAAATGTTGCGATGTAGAGTCTAGGTGGTGGGCCTCCTTGATCCACTTGGTGGATGAGGGCGACTCCGGTCCTGGCACCCATAGTGCCAGTGATCCAAAAATCATAGGGCCTGGATATAGCTCTAGCAGACGTATGCGGCTTGCGCATCGAGCTTGGTCGTCTCGAGCATGGAGATAGGCGAGTTGTAGACCAAGAGCTGGTACAGAGATAGGCGAGTTGTAGACAAGAGCTGGTGGGCAGCAAGAAACGCATGCACACCAAAGAACAAATCTGAGTCACATGCCTACTTCTATTGGTTTCTACAAAGAGCGGCTAGCTTAGATCTTAGACCAGTCGGTCACTGTCGAGGTCGCCAAGGTGATCTTACAGCACCGCCGTGGGGATTTCTCATGATTTTATGTAGGCAAGCCGCAAGCGGTGGTGGTGATTGGCTGGGTGGTGTCGCTGCCTTGGGAAGAGACGAAGTGATGGTAAAAGTAAGCAGGATCCGATGATTCTTCCGTGGGGATAGCCAAAGTCAAGATGTCGACTACAGACTCGTCGCAGACTTGCAGTGAACCTGGATGCGGCGAGCCTGATTTGTGGATCGATGGCGGGTCTTGACTTTGTTAGGCTGGGATTGGATGGTTGCGGAGGGTGGTGTGCTTGGTTGGGTTCCCATGGAAGAATGTGGCCTCCTCGTGGATCTGGTCATGCCCATCCTAGAGAACATTGTGTCCCTAGCTCCCTCGAGGAGCAAGGACAGTGCAAGCGGCAGCAGGGGGTAGGGGTAGATGTGGGGAGGGATGTCGGCGGCTGCTCGAGGTCATCATGATGAAACCCTTGACGTCCCATCTTTATCAATGAAAGTGGAAGAGCACGAAGTCGAGATTGGATAGGAGTTTGAGTTCTTTTTGGCACCGATCGGTTCCCCACTTTAGAGATGTATTTTTTTTGCGTGCGAGCAAACAGTGGGTTGATTCTAAAAGGGATAGGCACTTTTCAACAGAAGTGCATGACGGACCAAAAATATGACCTCATTTTATTTGTTTGATAGATATCGTATTATTCGTTGTTGTTCGTTCGGTGAAATTTCCTAATATTTGATTGTTGTGTTTCTAATTAGAGCACCCCATAATCACCCAATATGAGGGGATGATAAATGAAAGATACTGATTATAAATTTTGAAGAGCCCGTGGCAACGCACGGGCGTTATACTAGTTAAGAGTAGAGATGAGATCTCGTTTTAAAAAGAGTACTCCTCAATTAATTATTTCGCGCGCTTGTGTGTATGTAATAGATGGGACACCTTGATAGTTTTGGAAACTGTGATATATTTAATTTATTTCCTAACTATTCTTCATGCAAGACTTTCCATATTTACGTTTTAATTTTGGGTTTAACTATTAGGCATGCAAGACTTGCCGTACAATAAAACGTATTAATGTTGATTTTTTTTCAAATTGCTCCAGGTATATAATACACATATTTTCGTTTCCTAACTATTTAATACACATATCTAATACCTACCAACGAAATTAAATACATAAACATGTATGTATATATTCAATTATTATTATTTTGAACTGTTACATTTTTTGTTTCCTAATTATCGGGTATCATATACTCGGGTATATATTTATTTTTTGAACTGTTACCTTTTTTGTTTCCTAATTTATTTTTTAAACTGTTACAACAAGTACTTACTAACGAAAGTATGTACGTACGCAGGTATGTATATACACAATAATTTATTTCTTGATTAACTATATTTTATTTTTGTTTCCTAACTAGCCAATGCGGTTATACAATACCTACTGACGAACATATTGTAACACCCGGTTGACGTATATAACCGACTATATAGAAAAAGTGTAGGAAAATATTATACATACCCGGTCGATGTATATACCCGGTTATGTGAAAAAATGTAGGACAATATTATACATCAAATAATATACTTCAAGTGGAAATACCTAAGGTGTATGTACACTTGTATTCCGGCTGTGCGCAAAAAGCTTGAAAAATATTCTACACAACCAGTTAACGTGTATACCTAAAGTAAAATGTGGCTACGTATATCCTGACTACGTGACAGTATGGGTATCTAATATATACCCAACATATTTCAAGTACAAAAACATACCTAAGATATTTTGGGTTATGTATGTATATACATAGTGATTTATTTAAGGTATTAGATACTAGGTGAAAAATAAAGGAGAGCACATAAAAAAATACGACCTTCATTATACACAAAAAAAATACCCAGCTACGTGATGTATGAGACATGCATGGGTTTAATTTGGGTGGGTATTAAGTGTCCATATCTAGCAATAATTAGCAATAATTCTTTCCTAATAAAAATCTAATGCATTTGTGAATTAGTGCTAATACTAATTACACGTGCACACATCTTGGAGGCAAGGTGCCCAGGAACCTTTGTGTCCCATATGGGCGTCCTATTGGGCTAAACCTATTGCCGTGTGCCTGTTTTCTTTTCCTTTTTTCATTCTTTTCCTTTTCTATTTTTCTAGCAGTTTCTTTGTGTATTTTTCCTCATGGTTTCAGCCTTTTTTTTTTACTTAGCTTATTTTATTTCGGTTTTCCTATTAAGTTTTTCTATGATTTTTATATTGAGAAAGTTATCATAATAATACATGATGAACTTTTTTTACAGTATGTGATAACTATTTTTAAATAGATATCTATATTTTTTAAGTGACAAACATATTTTAAATAAAAAAACACTTTGAAAATAATTGATTAACAATCGTTCAATATGACACTAACAATAATAAATATGTGGTTAAGCATTTTTTTTCCATTAGTTTTTTTCAAATATGTGACGGACATTTATGAATACATGATGGTACTTTTTTTAATGTGAGGTGACCATTTTTATAAAATTCACGATGAACCTTCATATGCATTGAACATTTTAGTTTTCTGGAATTTAAATATTTTAAACTTTTTAATCTGCAAATAACTAAATTGGAAAAAATCAGGTTTTTTTAGGGATGGAAAAACATCGGCTTAACCCGGGATATGGTCCAAACCCACTTAGCTCTCACAGTGGACATTATTTGGGATTTCATCCAGCCCAACATAACGTGTTAGAGCGTGAAATAGGACGGGCTCTCTCAAAGGACCTCCTATTTTATGCACTGCGTTTTTCTCAAAAAGAAATTACTGGATTGTAAGTCAAACCACTTCCCCAAATGCACAAGGCATTTCTTAGCGAGTGGGCCCACTTCGGGTTCATCAAGCAAGTGCTACGGAGCGAATTTTCTTTCGCTTCGTTTACTTTCCTATGGTGTTAAGTTAGTTTTTCTTCAGAAAAACATCTTGGTGGACCTTTTGAAAGATCAAAAAAATGATACAAGGTTTAAAAAATATTTTGGAATTTGAAATATGATCATTAAAAATCACAAAAATGCTGATGAATTGGGAAAATGTTGCATGAAATATAAAGAACGTTCACAAATTCTAACAATATTTTTATGAAATTTCAAAAACATACATGAATTAAAAGAATTTGCTGATAAAAAAATCACGGATTCAAAAACATTTGTTGATTTAAAAAATGTTCCTGAATTATACCTACGCCCATGATTATTTTAGTGAATTTTAAAATATAGTCTTTAGTTAGAATAATCTAATGTATTTTTCACGAATGTTCATGACTTCAATTTTTTGTATGAATTTGAAAACTATTAATGAAATTGTTAAAGATGTTTGTGATTTTTTTAAATATCTTGTGGTACAAAAAATGTCCAGAAATTTCAAAGAGGTAGGGGGGATGTAGAAAGAAATATTAAAAGAAAATAAACCTAAAAAGTAGTAGAAAATGAAAAGGAAAGGAAAAATGAAAAAAAATGAAAAATAAAAGATGAAATCTGAAAATTGCAAGAAGAACCAAAACTGAATGAAAACTTAAAACAGACAAAACCAGAGGAGGAAAACAACTACTGGAACCATATACCAGAAGATTTTTTTAGGGGGGCCAGAAGAATGAAAGCGATTGAAAACAACTTAAAAATGATCAATGGGTCTCGGCCCATGGTGTACTCTAGGATTCTCCCTCTCTCAAGTATGGTTTGGCGGTAATAAGAAATGCAAAGGACCAAAGGGCCATGCTCATATCCGTAAATTTTGAGAAGGCATATGTTTAGTTTGAGCCCCATATAGCCATCTTAAAAAATTTAGCATTGTCAAAAGTAAGGGCATGATGAAAATATTTGAAAAACTCCATTTGTTGGATTGTAGCGGTTTCCATTTGTTCCAAGGAAAAAAAGAGCAACAATTAACAAACTAGGCTTGCGAAATTACATTGGTAGGGGCTTAACAGAAGGGGATACCAAAAATTATGGCCACCAGTTAGTATTGGGGTTCCATTTCCATTGGGAGAAGAAAAGATCCATCATATTTTCATGGAATTGGAGAGATGGTAAGTTGGGTTCGGAAGTAAGAGAGAAGGAAACACAAGAATAGGAGACAATATAGGAAGAAGAAATGAAAGCAGCGTTTTACTTTTATCTTTCCTATTTTTGTTCTATGGTAGACATAGAAATTATTAAAGCTATTTTTTCTCATTGAATCACAGAAAATGGGTAGACTGCCATTTTTTGGCGATTTTGAGGGCCCTCGTCTGACCTGGGCATTGATAAAAAAAGGCATAGGCATTCACGAATGTGTCGGGGCTACGGACAATGCTTTACTTTGGCTAGCTGGCATGAGGAGAAGATCAGCTGCCTCCTGGGCCATTAGATATCGAACAAGACATACATTCGATCTGGCCACGTCGACCGATATGTGTGACCCGCCGTTTTGCAATATAGGCCATGTTGCGCTTGTCAGCTGCAACATGGGTCATGCTACGCTCACCGCCCCGTGTCGTGTCAGCTCATCCTACCGCAAGGTGGACGTTTGCGACATGGACGACGTTGCAACTTGCCAGTTCTCGCGCTCACTAGGCAACATGGATAGCATTGCATCTGCAACATGGACGATGTTGCATCCGCCAAATGTTTGATTTTGCGACAAAGGGATGCGTCAATGAAGGTCGGTGCTACCCCTTTAGGTTGCAGTGGCAATGATGCTGCAATATAGGGGTCCCAGCACCATCACTCCATCTAGCAGTTGTGGCTGCCGGTATTTGGACAACGATGACTATGGGACCCCACCCTCTCTATATCTATTAAGACATGGTAGCTAATGAGGGATTGCCAAACAGGCGGATGTTGTGGCTGGGATGCGGTAGATGATGATCGGTGTTGGCCCTCTAGTTTGCATCGGCAGGGATCTGTAGGTCGCCATGGGAGCCATCTCTGAAGCATGACAATCGAGAGAAGGGAGAGGGCGAAAGATGTGTGGACGAGCACTTCATTGAAGAAATAATGTTGGGGGGAGGTGATGGGTTGGCTGGGCTTACACGGCCATGTGTCGTGCAGAGGAGGTGGTCGACGCAGTGTCTCTTTTCAGCCGGTTAAGGCTGAGTGAAAGATCGAGGATGTCGCCTAGAGGGGGTGAATAGGCGCTTTAAAATAATTACGGTTTAGGCTTGAACAAATGCGGAATAAACCTAGCGGTTAATTTGTCAAGCACCAAACCTACAACAACTAGGCTCACCTATGTGCACCAACAACTTATGCTAAGCAAGATAAGCAACTATGCGATAGCAAGATATATGACAAAGAACAATATGGCTATCACAAAGTAAAGTGCGTAAGTAAAGGGGCTCGGGTAAGAGATAACCAAGGCACGCGGAGACGACGATGTATCCCGAAGTTCACACCCTTGCGGATGCTAATCTCCGTTTGGAGCGGTGTGGAAGCACAATGCTCCCCAAAAAGCCACTAGGGCCACCGTAATCTCCTCACGCCCTTGCACAATGCAAGATGTCGTGATTCCACTAAGGGACCCTTGAGGGCGGTCACCGAACCCGTACAAATGGCGACCCTTGGGGGCGGTCACCGAACCCGTACACTTTGGCAACCCTTGGGGGCGGTCACCGGTACCCGTCAAATTGCTCGGGGCGATCTCCACAACCTAATTGGAGACCCCGACGCTTGCCCGGAGCTTTACACCATAATGATTCAGCTACGAACACCACCAACTGTCTAGGGCACCAAGGCACCCAAGAGGAACAAGCTCCAGGGTGCCCAAACACCCAAGAGTAATAAGCTTCTCAAACTTCACTTCCACGTATCACCGTGGAGAACTCAAATCGGTGCACCAAATGCAATGGCAAGGGCACACGGAGTGCCCAAGTCCTTCTCTCCCAAATCCCACCAAAGCAACTAATGCTAGGGAGGAAAATGAGAGGAAGAACGAAAGAAGAACACTAAGAACTCCAAGGTCTAGATCCAAGGGGTTCCCCTCACTTAGAGGAGAAAGTGATTGGTGGAAACGTGGATCTAGATCTCCTCTCTCTTTTCCCTCAAGAACTAGCAAGAATCCATGGAGGGATTGAGAGTTAGCAAGCTCGAAGAAGGTCAACAATGGGGGAAGAACACGAGCTCAAAGGATTAGGTTCAATGGGGAAGAAGACCGCCTTTTATAGGTGGGGGAAAATCCAACCGTTATGCTCATAACCCGCACAGAGCGGTACTACCGCTCGTCCTCACGGTACTACCGCTAGGGATCGCGGTACTACTGCTTGCGGTACAAAAAAAATACTTCCGTACATACCTCCGCAGGACTTGGGACGAGTTTTTTGGTCCGGAGCGGTACTACCGCTGTAGGAGCCGCCGCGGTAGTACCGCTCTGGAGCGGTAGTAAAAAATTATATCCGCTCCAATTCGTGGTAGTACCGCTGTAGCCTTTTCAGAACACCAAAACTGCCACAACTTTTGCAAACGGACTCCGAATTCGATGAAACCAAGTTTGTTGGAAAGCTAGCGACAAGGGCTAACACAATCTTGAAAGAAATATCAATAAGAAGCAAATTAGAAAAGGCCCATAAGAAAATGGTGAGAACCCTTCCTCGGATAAGACCGATAAAACCTCCAACACCGGAAACATCATAGTAGACGCATGCGAACTCCGTTTTCGATGAACTCAAACTTGTCATCAAGATGACCATAAGCTCTAAGACTCACAAAGAGAATCAAACAAGAACCAAGAAACATGATGCAAGGGTGCAATGGTTTGAGCTCTCTACTAACGATACGATCAAGCTACCAACTTGAGAGCCCCCCTTGATAGTACGGCAAACTATCCTATAACCCGGTCTCCCAACTACCACCATGAGACCGGTAAAATAGAAAACCTATCAAGGGAAAACCTTTGCCTTGCACATGGTCCACTTGAGCTAGATGATGACGATCTTGACTCCCTCAAGTTGGACCACCTTTCTTGATTGCGTTGGCTCGATGAAGACTAGATGATTGCTTCCCCATAGTCCACTATGGGTGAGCCACTCTTCGGCACATCTTCACAAGTCCATTGACACCACAATGGATGGAAAGATTCAAGCACTTGATCTCTTCATGATGCTCCACTTCAACTTGCACATGGCAATCTTGATGACGATCACCACTTGATGCCATCCTTTCCATGGGTTGTATGATATCTTCCTCTTGACACAAGCCCATGGACACGTACCTAACCCCACAAAGAACTCTCACATAGACCATGGGTTACAAAGTGCAATGGACAATGCTTACCATACCATGGGATCACTTGATCCCTCTCGGTACATCTTCTACGCTTTGTGAGTTGATCAACTTGATTCACTCTTGACTTAGTCTTGATCAACCTTGAATCTTTCCAACTCTCTTCATTTGGATGATGTCTTGAAGGTAAACATGAATGATCACACAATCTTCTTCTTCAAGACATGCTTGCAATAAGCTCAACACTCACATGACCAATCTTTGGATAATTTCTTAATAGCACCTTGGTCAACTCATAAACTCCTTGAAACCAACACATGGACTTCAAGAAAAGCCTATGGACAAATCCTTAAAATATAACTCAAGACAACCATTAGTCCATAGAGATTGTCATCAATTACCAAAACCAAACATGGGGGCACCGCATGTTCTTTCAATCTCCCCCATTTTGGTAATTGATGATAATCACTTTCAAGAGAGTTTATATAAGGAATTATGCATCATAATGCAATGCAACAACCAATGATGCAGGAGAATGAGATGCAAATGCTTAGGAACAAAACCAAAGCAAGGAGAAAACTTTGAAACCTTCTCCACAGAACTCTCTGAAACTTCTCCCCCATTGGCATCGATTGCCAAAATGGACGAAAAGCTTAGAAGGCCAATATAAATTGTGGTCCTCCATAAATTGTGCATTTCTCAACAAGAGAGAGGAATGCAATACACAAGTTTGACGGTAAATACTAGGAGGAAAACAAACTATATTTAGGCCCAAAGTTCACAAAAGAAAGATATGCCACAAAGACATAAGAAAGAGAGAAACGAGCAATCAAGCAATCAAAAGATACCAATTGAAGCAAGCAATCAACGAATATCAATTGAGCCAACTAGACCAATGATCCTACATGCCACATGAATGAATAAATGATATGAGCGAAGCAGTGTTCTAAAGAAACTGGAGAAGCTCCCCATGATTTGTGCACACATAAGAATTTTTGTATTTGAATACAAAGTGCACAAAAAGGATCATAGCTCCCCCAAAATCAATAGAAACTTACATCTAGTGTAAGTGAGCCTATAGGAAACAAAGCCTAGCGCTTGCAACAAGCACATGGTTGAGCAACATGTAAAAGAGGCAAATTAAGAATAGGCTCAACCAAAATGATGTGTGTGAGTCATGGCGAAGCACTTGAGAAGACTAAAATTAGGATGAGCATTAAGCATCAACATAGTCTTGAAAGAATGAGGCACACGGTGCAAGGCCTATCATTCCCACACACAACTGGCAAAAGGGTTCACAAGCTTACTAATAAGCAAAAGAGAACCTATGCTTGTGACAACCCGTGGTGAAGATAGACGAGGGGAGGCTCATCAAGACGAGGGATACCAATTAAGATGGCAAAAACCTCGTAAAGATAAGCAAGAGGAAAATAACCTTCACCACACAAGAGTGCATCAAGATGCAACGATAGAGGACACGCACTCAAGGCACAAGCTTTCATGGAGCCACCAAAGAAATAACATAAGAAAGACAAGGTGGACGTGAAAGAAAGGATATCAACTAGAGATGTAATTTCTCTCAAGTGTATAAGGTTCTATGTTGACGAAATCATGATGATATATATATATATCTACAACGAAGGATGTACACCCGAAATAGTTACAACACGAAGGAACAAGATATCCACAAGGAAGTCATAAATATACCAATAATATATTTGCTTGAAAGCATAGCACTTGGCTAGATATGGTCTTATTGTATATAAATGAAGTCCACACACACATCCATCAAGGGCATCACAACTAGCAACAGAGATCATCATTGGGATGCTTTGAGAAAGGAAACAAGTATCACAAGATATGAAATGAATATCATGCCAAGATACAACCTACACAAGGTTGAATGCAAGAGGGGAAAGCATGAATAGATACTTGTTACCGAGATATCATTGGAAGGATGTAGTAGATACCAATTGAAGGTAGATAGTAGTTCATTGATCATCCTAGCTTGACTCCAATATGCACATGGTGACAACACCTTCCTTGTGAGTGAGTCGAGCATCCAATGCATCTCCAAATGTTCCTAGAAGAACAACACAAACTAAACGGTACCCAAACTCATTGGGACCAAATAGTTAGAAACACCAATACATAGGACAAACTCCACATAAATATGTGCATATAGATATGAAAACGAATTTCATGCACATCTCATCCAAATTGAGACTAGGTGGAGTTTCCCCTATATATTGAGTTAAAGAAAGAAAGCATGCCAAATGAAATACATGAAGTAAACATGCATGCTCAAGACTTTCAAAACCCGAAACCAAAAACAAAGAAATGCCAAGTGAAAAGGATACCAAATGGAGAAATCATCACTTGGAAGATATCATTAAAGATACATCAAGGAATGAGATATCCATTGATACACACTAAACTAAAGATGTCAAACTCCCAAAGAGAGGATGGTTCCAAACAAACCAGGCTCTCAACAAAGTTTCATGATGGCACAAAGTACCAAAAAGAAATGGCTTGCCTTCCACCAAAACACACTTGATAAGGATCACGAGAAGAGTGTTCTAAAGAAAATAGGATAGCTCCCCCACGAGTTGTGCATTATATAGGATTTGCATTTGAATACAAAATGCACAAGGTGGGATCACCACTTTCACTATATCTAGAAAACACTAGACAAGAACAAGAAATAAACAAGATCCACAAGTGGTAGGGAAGACAACAGGAGTTGACACAAACCTTGGCAAGAGAAAAAGGCAAATAAACAAAAGCCAATGTAAAGATGATCAAAAAATTCTACCACACATAAATGACTACCAATTGTCAAAAGACAAGAAGTAGATGGAAAGAATTCCCGGTGGTAGATAGCAAGAATATCCAACATCATCTTCACACCTCACACAAGCAAATTGCAACTTGTAGAGCTAACATGCCACCTAGGAACAAGATAATCTACAATATCAACACTAGGTGACAACATCTCAAATGTACACATTTTCTAGGCTAGTAATATACATAGCATATTACTCCCCCATAATGTGATACCAATGAAGAAAACTTAACAAGAGGCAATAAGAGGATCCAACACGAGATAATCAATGGAATATTTTAGAATTTGAATTTCTCATGAGAGATATACCACCTAGCGACTAGATAATCTTGAAATATCAATACTAGATGGTATTACTCATGTGCACACATTTATAGGATTGTGAGGTGCACAGAGCACACCACTCCCCCATAATGGATATTCCATTAATCTCTCACAAGAGCCAACTGAGAAATAAACAAGATGCACTAAGGCTCAATGAACGACACACAAGTACATGATGTGCAAACCAACATACACAAAGGCAATTTGAAGACACATCATATACAAACACATGCAAGGAACAAAACCAAAACATGCAAAGGGGCAAGTAACTTTCAATATAAACAATTTAAGTACAAGTTACCGCAAGGAGGCACATTGGATAAACTTGACAACCCAATTGACTTGGCTTGAGACAACAAGAAAGATGAAGTCCCCTTAATTCTTCTACCGCTTTGAGTACCAACAAACTTGGCAAACACATGCCAACCTTATCCTTCCCAAGAGAATAGATATCATCAATAATAATTGGGTTGGATAAGTTACCACTAGTGCATGAAGAAGCGACGTGACCTTTCTCACGACATAAGTAGCAACGTCTACTCTTCACTTTCTTCTCACTTGATTTTTCCACAAGAGAAGCATTAGCTTGAGTCTTCTTGGGAAGTGGCCTTTCTTCAAATTGAGGTTGAGCATGAGATTGAACTTGTGCCCTCTTCCCTTGTTGCTTAACAGTAATGGCCTTCTTCTTCAATGGGCAAGATCTAACATGATGCCCTTCCACTTTGCACTTGAAGCAAACAATCTTGGCCGAATTCTTGACTTGTTCTTGGCCCTTCTTTTTGTTCATCTTGGACTTCTTCTTCTTATTGGAGTTGAATCCAAGTCCACCTTTGTCATTGGGGGATTTTTGCACACTCAAGATATTGTTGAGTGTGGATTTCCCTTCATGACACTTTTCCAAGTCTTTCTTCTAAGAAGTGACTTGGGCCTTGAGCTCTTTGATTTCCTCTACATGGTTAGTCTCAACACAAGTACTAGAGGAAGTATAAGCTTCGTCGTTAGAGCAACAAGGCAAGGAAAGCAATTCATCACAAGATGTACCAACATTGTGAGTAGATGAATTACAACGACTAGCACATGGCAATATACTATTTTGACTAGAAGTAGTGCTAGTATCCACATGAGGCTCACTAGATGTTACCTTAGCAATCATGGCCTCATGAGCTATCTTTAGCACACTATGGGATACTAGAAGATCATCGTGAGAGCTTGAGAGCTTTTCATGACTTTCTTCCAATTTCCGATAATTGCTAGATAGCACCTCAAGTTGAGCCTGTAGCTCAACATTCTCCTTCAAAATGAATGCTTCACAAGTAATAGAATTAGTAGCACAAGCATCATCATTAACAACAAGAGAAGAAGGCAACTTGGCAAGCTCTTTTAAATAAGAAGCTTCAAGTTGGGCATGAGACTCGGTGAGTTTGATGAGCTCACCCTTGATGACCGTTGAGCCATTTTCGAGGTGCTCAAGATCCTCAAGGAGTCTAGCATGAGAAACTTCAAGCTTAGCATTTTTAGTTTTGAAATCGTTGGCCACCTCAAAATCTCTATCATGAGATTCCCTCACTCTAGATAATTCTAGAGCAGAAGTCTCCTCAAGAGATTCAGAGGTGGTTTGTTCATGTTCAAGAGCTTGAGATAGCTCTGCGATCTCATTTGCGTAATCACGCCCATGAGCTTCCATTTTCTCAGTGGTGACCTCATGCTCCTCGAGATGAGATTCCAACTCCTCAATATATTTCTTGCCCTCAATGGCAATGGACATAATTTCCATGAAGTTGGAACGAGCAATTTTATTTTTATGAAGAGCTTTAAAAATCATCTCCCCCTTAGTTTTTAAGGAGGCAACATTATCATTCTCTTCATCATTATCCTCATCATCATTAGCATCAACATCATCATCAAGAGACATATTGGGGTACAAAGTAGGAGATACCTTTGATGCCTTAGCCATAAGGCAAAAAGCAATAGATGATGATGTAGGATCCCTTGAGGCACCATTAAACACCACATCTTGTTCCATGGAGTGTTCGGTTTCCTCTACATTGTTAGCACAATAATTCGAGGAAATAGATGCATTTTTATCATGGCAACAAGACATGGCAAGCATATCATCATGCGATTTAGTCAAGCAATTTCTACATGATATGCAAGGACTATCAACACAAGCATGTGAAACATTTGGAGTGCTCGAAGTGTTAAAGCCCAAAGAAGGAGCATTGCAATAATATAGTGATGAAGGATCCTCCACAATAAGCATACTATCACCATTGCAATGACCAACACTACTCACCATATCATTACCTTGTGGCAAACCACATGTAGGTGAAGTAGAAGAAGTTGAGAAGACTATACGACCGGAGGTGGAGGGGGAACAATCATCCCCACAAATATTGGACACACCATATTTATCTTGAAGCTTTGTCCACAACTCATGAGCATCCCGGAACGGCATGAGTTGAAAAATAACAACATTACTCAAAGCATCAAAAAGCACATTAGAAGCTTGAGCATTGAGATAAAAAAATTTCTCATCCTCTAAAGATAATCTTTGGGGATCCTTTGGAGGAGAAAAACCCATATCTACAATTCGCTCTAAATTTGGGTCCATGACCCTAAAGAGATTAAGCATGCGAATTACTCAAATATCAAAAATTGTGCCATCGAAACTAAGAGTGTCAAAGAATCCTAATCCTCTAGTCGACATCTTTACTCTCTAGGCGGTTAAGCCCAACAAAGAGAGACGAGGCTCTGATACCAATTGAAAGATCGAGGATGTCGCCTAGAGGGGGGGGGGGTGAATAGGCGCTTTAAAATAATTACAATTTAGGCTTGAACAAATGCGGAATAAGCCTAGCGGTTAATTTGTCAAGCACAAAACCTACAACAACTAGGCTCACCTATGTGCACCAACAACTTATGCTAAGCAAGATAAGCAACTATGCGATAGCAAGATATATGACAAAGAACAAAATGGCTATCACAAAGTAAAGTGCATAAGTAAAGGGGCTCGGATAAGAGATAACCAAGGCACGCGGAGACGACGATGTATCCCGAAGTTCACACCCTTGCGGATGCTAATCTCCGTTTGGAGTGGTGTGGAGGCATAATGCTCCCCAAGAAGCCACTAGGGCCACCGTAATCTCCTCACGCCCTCGCACAATGCAAGATGCCGTGATTCCACTAAGGGACCCTTGAGGGCGGTCACCGAACCCGTACAAATGGCGACCCTTAGGGGCGGTCACCGAACCCGTACACTTTGGCAACCCTTGGGGGCGGTCACCGGTACGCGTCAAATTGCTCGGGGCGATCTTCACAACCTAATTGGAGACCCCTACGCTTGCCCGGAGCTTTACACCACAATGATTGAGCTCCGAACACCACCAACCGTCTAGGGCACCAAGGCACCCAAGAGGAACAAGCTCTAGGGTACCCAAACACCCAACAGTAATAAGCTTCTCAAACTTCACTTCCACGTATCACCGTGGAGAACTCAAACTGATGCACCAAATGCAATGGCAAGGGCACACGGAGTGCCCAAGTCCTTCTCTCCCAAATCCCACCAAAGCAACTAATGCTAGGGAGGAAAATGAGAGTAAGAACGAAAGAAGAACACTAAGAACACCAAGATATAGTTCCAAGGGGTTCCCCTCACTTAGAGGAGAAAGTGATTGGTGGAAACGTGGATCTAGATCTCCTCTCTCTTTTCCCTCAAAAACTAGCAAGAATCCATGGAGGAATTGAGAGTTAGCAAGCTCGAAGAAGGTCAACAATGGGGGGAGAACACGAGCTCAAAGGATTAGGTTCAATGGGGAAGAAGACCCCCTTTTATAGGTGGGGAAAAATCCAACCGTTATGCTCATAACCCGCACAGAGCGGTACTACCGCTCGTCCTCACGGTACTACCGCTAGGGATCGCGGTACTACTGCTTGCGGTACAAAAAAAATACTTCCATACCTACCTCCGCAGGACTTGGGACGAGTTTTTTGGTCCGGAGCGGTACTACCGCTGTACGAGCCGCGGTAATACCGCTCTGGAGCGGTAGTAAAAAATTACATCCGCTCCAATTCGCGGTAGTACCGCTGCAGCCTTTTCAGAACACCAAAACTGCCACAACTTTTGCAAACGGACTCCGAATTCGATGAAACCAAGTTTGTTGGAAAGCTAGCGACAAGGGCTAACACAATATTGAAAGAAATATCAATAAGAAGCAAATTAGAAAAGGCCCATAAGAAAATGGTGAGAACCCTTCCTCGGATAAGACCGGTAAAACCTCCAACACGGAAAACATCATAGTAGACGCATGCGAACTCCGTTTTCGATGAACTCAAGCTTGTCATCAAGATGACCATAAGATCTAAGACTCACAAAGAGAACCAAACAAGAACCAAGAAACATGATGCAAGGATGCAATGGTTTGAGCTCTCTACTAATGATACGATCAAGTTACCAACTTGAGAGCCCCCCTTGATAGTACGACAAACTATCCTATAACCCGGTCTCCCAACTACCACCATGAGACCGGTAAAATAGAAAACCTATCAAGGGAAAAACTTTGCCTTGCACATGGTCCACTTGAGCTAGATGATGACGATCTTGACTCCCTCAAGTTAGACCACCTTTCTTGATTGCGTTGGCTCGATGAAGACTAGATGATTGTTTTCCCATAGTCCACTATGGGTGAGCCACTCTTCGGCACATCTTCACAAGTCCATTGACACCACAATGGATGGCAAGATTCAAGAACTTGATCTCTTCGTGATGCTCCACTTCAACTTGCACATGGCAATCTTGATGACGATCACCACTTGATGCCATCCTTTCCATGGGTTGTATGATATCTTCCTCTTGACGCAAGCCCATGGACACATACCTAACCCCACAAAGAACTCTCATATAGACCATGGGTTAGTACACAAAGTGCAATGGACAATGCTTACCATACCATGGGATCACTTGATCCCTCTCGGTACATCTTCTACGCTTTGTGAGTTGATCAACTTGATTCACTCTTGACTTAGTCTTGATCAACCTTGAATCTTTCCAACTCTCTTCATTTGGATGATGTCTTGAAGGTAAACATGAATGATCACACAATCTTCTTCTTCAAGACATGCTTGCAATAAGCTCAACACTCACATGACCAATCTTTGGATAATTCCTTAATAGCACCTTGGTCAACTCATAAACTCCTTGAAACCAACACATGGACTTCAAGAAAAGCCTATGGACAAATCCTTAAAATATAACTCAAGACAACCATTAGTCCATAGAGATTGTCATCAATTACCAAAACCAAACATGGGGGCACCGCATGTTCTTTCACTGAGTACTTCCAACAAATCGGCGCCTATCCAAACCACGGCTGGGAGTCATGGGCACACCAATTTCTTGGCATGTGTGACATTGATTCTTAACCAAATGTACGAACCTTTGGCCTGCACATTGGCCCTGTCTATTAGTAACGTCCTTGGCGCACACAAAATGGCCAGGGTGTATAGGCGGGCGAATCCTCTTTCCTGTGTAGGTCGGGGAATAGAAATCAAACGTCCACCTGAACTACGCCGCTAGTTCTGATTCGGACGACCCAATCAGTAAGGCTTCTCTTCTGATTTGTCATAAAAATTTCTTTCAATTTTTTTCTTCTTTATTCCATTTTGCTTTTCTTCTTTTTGCTTTTTAGTTTTCTTTTCGTTATTTTTTATTTTTGGTTTGTCCCTTTCCTTTCTCATTTCACAAACATTTTTTGAAATCACGATTTTTTCATTGAGAATGCAATTTTTTTCATGAATTCATGGATCTTTCCTAAAATCATGGACATTCGTAAAATTTGTGAACATTTTTCCAAAATTTGGAACATATTTTTAGATCATGATAATTTTGAACTCATCAATATTTTTTGAATTTAATTGGGGCTGCGCATTTCTGCATGAATCAAAAGCGTGCGGGTACCTATTCCCAAATAGGAATCGCCTACGGTTGGACGATGACGGGCCAACCCATTAATGTGTCGCTCGAAGCGTTTAGTCGATTCAGTCCATTTTTTCCTTCTTCTTTTTTCGTTTTCTGTTGTTTTTTTCTTCTGTATTTTTTCGCGGGCTTTCTTATGTTTTTATTTTTCTTTGCTATGTTCTGTTTCTTCTTTTTTCCATTCTTTATACTATTTTCTTTGTTTCTTTCTTTAGTTTGGTTTTTCTTTTCATGGTTTTAATTTTTTTTAAAAAAATTAACACATGTCTACCTTTCCATACACGTTGTACATTTTTCTACATGTGTAAAACAATTTTTATACACAATTACATTTTCTAAATAGTTATTTAACATTTTTACAAAAACATGTTTTGAACATATTTTTGAAATACAATGTAATTGTTTTCTCAAATACTTGTTGAAACATTTTTCGAATGATATTGTTTTTACATAAATATACATTTTTGTACACTGTGCAAACATTTTTTGAAAAACTGAGAAACACATTTCTGAACTTTGTGAAGATTTTTTTGAATGTACGAAACATTTTTCTGAATTACATGAGCATTCTTTGTACATTTTTAAAACATTTTTAATGTCATATATATTTTTATGAAATTTTGACATGTTTTAGGTGTCACTAACATTTTTCATACACATGATTAATATTTTTTGTCCACATTACTAACATATGTACATTTTTTATACATCAGAAACAATTTTTGAATACATGTTTAACATTTTAATATTTTATTTAAAGTGTTTTTGTAATACATATTTCGAAAATATTTCAAAATATAAATAAAATCAAGAAAACTAAAATAGAAAATGAAAATGTGAAGGAAAAATGAAAGCACACATGACGTCTTCATGACATCATCATGACGCGGTAGCTGACTACTGGGCCTGCCCAGTTCTAGATAGGTGAGCCTGGAGGTGTGTGGAAAACTTCACAAAAGTTTCACAATTGTGCGGCAAGTAGTCGACCGGACGCACAGCCAGATCGACAAGCGCGTTAGGATGGACCGGTCCGTTCAAACGTTAAAGCGAATCCGGTTTTGGGAATCTTCTAGGTTGTTTCCAGCCAGTTTTTCTGGTTTTGGGAACCTTCTAGAAGGTTCCCGAACCGGGTTTTCTATATCCGCCTTTACCCCTTTTTGTTTCTTTTCTTTTACTGTTTCATTTTAATTTTCTTTTTTCTTTTTCTGTTTTCTTTTTAATATTTTTTTTTCATTTTTTCATTTTTTGTTTTTCTGTTTTCAAAGTTATTTTCTTTTTTTTCAATTTTTTTTGTGTTGCTCACAATTGTTCAAAACTTCACAAAATGTTCTCATTTTTCAAATTTTGATCATGCTTTCAAAAAATTGTTCAAAACTTCACAAAATGTTCTCATATTCAAATTTTGTTCATCCTTTCAAAAAAATTGTTAAAACTTCACAAAATATTCTAATTTTCAATTTTTGTTCCTGACTTGAAAAAATGTTCATGCTTTCAAAAAATTGTTCAACTTTCAAAAAATTAATGGGCCCCGGCAGTCATATTAGTTTTTTTCAAATACGTGACAGACATTTATGAATACATGATGGTACTTTTTTTAATGTGAGGTGACCATTTTTATAAAATTCAGGATGAGCCTTCATATGCATTGAACATTTTAGTTTTCTGGAATTTAAATATTTTAAACTTTTTAATCTGCAAATAACTAAATTTGAAAAAATCAGGTTTTTTTAGGGATGGAAAAACATCGGCTTAACCCGGGATATGGTCCAAACCCACTTAGCTCTCACAGTGGACATTATTTGGGATTTCATCCAGCCCAACATAACGTGTTAGAGCGTGAAATAGGATGGGCTCTCTCAAAGGACCTCCTATTTTATGCACTGCGTTTTTCTCAAAAAGAAATTACTGGATTGTAAGTCAAACCACTTCCCCAAATGCACAAGGCATTTCTTAGCGAGTGGGCCCACTTCGGGTTCATCAAGCGAGTGCTATGGAGCAAATTTTCTTTCGCTTCATTTACTTTCCTATGGTGTTAAGTTAGTTTTTCTTCAGAAAAACATCTTGGTGGACCTTTTGAAAGATCAAAAAAATGATACAAGGTTTAAAAAATATTTTGGAATTTGAAATATGATCATTAAAAATCACAAAAATGCTGACGAATTGGGAAAATGTTGCATGAAATATAAAGAACGTTCACAAATTCTAACAATATTTTTATGAAATTTCAAAAACATACATGAATTAAAAGAATTTGGTAATAAAAAAACCACGGATTCAAAAACATTTGTTGATTTAAAAAATGTTCCTGAATTATACCTACGCCCATGATTTTTTTAGTGAATTTTAAAATATAGTCTTTAGTTAGAATAATCTAATGTATTTTTCACAAATGTTCATGACTTCAATTTTTTGTATGAATTTGAAAACTATTGACGAAATTGTTAAAGATGTTTGTGATTTTTTTAAATATCTTGTGGTACAAAAAATGTCCATAAATTTCAAAGAGGTAGGGGGAATGTAGAAAGAAATATTAAAAGAAAATAAACCTAAAAAGTAGTAGAAAATTAAAAGGAAAATGGAAGTGAAAAAGGAAAGGAAAAATGAAAAATAAAAGATGAAATCTGAAAATTACAAAAAGAACCAAAACTGAATAAAAACTTAAAAAAGACAAAACCAGAGCAGGAAAACAACTACTGGAACCATATACCAGAAGATTTTTTTAGGGGGACCAGAAGAATGAAAGCGATTGAAAACAACTTAAAAAATGATCAATGGGTCTCGACCCATGGTGTACTCTAGGATTCTCCCTCTCTCAAGTATGGTTTGGTGGTAATAAGAAATGCAAAGGACCAAAGGGCCATTCTCATATCCGTAAATTTTGAGAAGGCATATGTTTAGTTTGAGCCCCATATAGCCATCTTAAAAAATTTAGCATTGTCAAAAGTAAGGGCATGATGAAAATATTTGAAAAACTCTATTTGTTGGATTGTAGCGGTTTCCATTTGTTCCAAGGAAAAAAAGAGCAACAATTAACAAACTAGGCTTGCGAAATTACATTGGTAGGGGCTTAACAGAAGGGGATACCAAAAATTATGGCCACCAGTTAGTATTGGGGTTCCATTTCCATTGGGAGAAGAAAAGATCCATCATATTTTCGTGGAATTGGAGAGATGGTAAGTTGGGTTCGGAAGTAAGAGAGAAGGAAACACAAGAATAGGAGACAATATAGGAAGAAGAAATGAAAGCACCGTTTTACTTTTATCTTTCCTATTTTTGTTCTATGGTAGACATATAAATTATTAAAGCTATTTTTTCTCATTGAATCACAGAAAATGGGTAGACTGCCATTTTTTGGCGATTTTGAGGGCCCTCGTCTCACCTGGGCATTGATAAAAAAGGCATAGGCATTCACGAATGGGTCAGGGCTACGGACAACGCTTTACTTTGGCTAGCTGGCATGAGGAGAAGATCAGCTGTCTCCTGGGCCATTAGATATCAAACAAGACATCAATTCGATCTGGCCACGTTGACCGATATGTGTGACCCGCCGGTTTGCAATATAGGCCATGTTGCGCTTGTCAGCTGCAACATGGGTCATGCTACGCTCACCGCCCCATGTCGCGTCAGCTCATCCTACCGCAAGGTGGACGTTTGCGACATGGACGATGTTGCAACTTGTCAGTTCTTGCGCTCACTAGGCAACATGGATAATGTTGCATCTGCAACATGGACGATGTTGCATCCGCAAAACGTTTGATTTTGCGACAAAGGGATGCGTCAATGAAGGTCGGTGCTACCCCTTTAGGTTGCAGTGGCAACGATGCTGCAATATAGGGGTCCCAGCACCGTCACTCCATCTAGCAGTTGTGGCTGCCGGTATTTGGACAACGATGACTACGGGACTCCACCCTCTCTATATCTATTAAGACATGGTAGCTAATGAGGGATTGCCAAAAAGGCGAATGTTGTGGCTGGGATGCGGTAGATGATGGTCGATGTTGGCCCTCCTAGTTTGCATCGGCAGGGATCTGTAGGTCGCCATGGGAGCCATCTCTGAAGCATGACAATCGAGAGAAGGGAGATGGCGAAAGATGTGTGGACGAGCACTTCATTGAAGAAATAATGTTGGGGGAGGTGATGGGTTGGCTGGGCTTACACGGCCATGTGTCGTGCAGAGGAGGTGGTCGACGCAGTGTCTCTTTTCAGCCGATTAAGGCTGAGTACTTCCAACAAATCGGTGCCTATCCAAACCGCGGCTGGGTGTCGTGGGCACACCAATTTCTTGGCATGTGTGACATTGATTCTTAACCAAATGTATGAACCTTTGGCCTGCACATTGGCCCTGTCTATTAGTAACGTCCTTGGCACACACAAAATGGCCAGGGTGTATAGGCGGGCGAATCCTCTTTCCTGTGTAGGTCGGGGAATAGAAATCAAATGTCCACCTGAACTACGCCGCTAGTTCTGATTCGGACGACCCAATCAGTAAGGCTTCTCTTATGATTTGTCATAAAAATTTCTTTCAATTTTTTCTTCTTTATTCCTTTTTGCTTTTCTTCTTTTTGCTTTTCAGGTTTCTTTTCATTATTTTTTATTTTTGGTTTGTCCCTTTCCTTTCTCATTTCACAAACATTTTTTGAAATCATGATTTTTTCATTGAGAATGCAAATTTTTTATGAATTCATGGATCTCTCATAAAATCATGGACATTCGTAAAATTTGTGAACATTTTTCCAAAATTTGGAACATATTTTTAAATCATGATAATTTTGAACTCATCAATATTTTTTGAATTGGTGAACGTTTTCAAAATTAATAAATAATTGTTATATTGGGGGAACATTTTTGAATCACTATTTTTTATCATTAATGCATAATTTTTAAAATCCATGTATATTTATGGAATTGATAAATTTTATTAGAAATTCATGAACATTTTTTTGAATTCATGAACAATTTTTAGGAAAATAAAAATAAAATTCATATACATGAATGATTTTAAATTTAGAGAATTTTCCAAACCCGTGAAATTTTTTTAAATCCTAGAATTTTTTAAATTTGTGAAAAAGATTAGGAACCGGTACAGGCGAGACATTGCCCTTGCGCTAATTTGTGCGTGGTGCGACGCACATCACAGAAACGCGCAACCCCAAATCCCCCAACTTGCCAGTGGGGCTGCACGTTTCTGCATGAATCAAAAGCGTGCGGGGACCTATTCCCAAATAGGAATCGCCTACGGTTGGACGATGACGGGCCGACCCATTAATGTGTCGCTCGAAGCGTTTAGTCGATTCAGTCCATTTTTTCCTTCTTCTTTTTTCGTTTTCTGTTGTTTTTTTCTTCTGTATTTTTTCACGGGCTTTCTTTGGTTTTCATTTTTCTTTGCTATGTTCTGTTTTTTCTTTTTTTCCATTCTTTATACTTTTTTCTTTGTTTCTTTCTTTAGTTTGGTTTTTCTTTTCATGGTTTTATTTTAAAAAAAATTAACACATGTCTAGCTTTCCATACACGTTGTACATTTTTTGTACATGTGTAAAACAATTTTTATATACATTCACATTTTCTAAATAGTTATTTAACATTTTTACAAAAATAAGTTTTGAATATATTTTTGAAATACAAAGTAATTGTTTTCTTAAATAATTGTTGAAACATTTTTCGAATGATATTGTTTTTACATAAATATACATTTTTGTACACTGTGCAAACATTTTTTGAAAAACTGAGAAACACATTTCTGAACTTTGTGAAGATTTTTTGGATATACGAAACATTTTTCTGAATTACATGAGCATTCTTTGTACATTTTAGAAATATTTTTTTAAATGTCACATATATTTTTATTAAAGTTTGAGATGTTTTAGGTGTCACTAACATTTTTCATACACATGATTAATATTTTTTGTCCACATTACTAACATATGTACATTTTTTATACATCAGAAACAATTTTTGAATACACGTTTAACATTTTAATATTTTATTTTTAAAGTGTTTTTGTAATACATATTTCGAAAATATTTCGAAATATAAATAAAATCAGAAAAACTAAAATAGAAAATGAAAATGTGAAGGAAAAATGAAAGCACACATGACGTCTTCACGCATCATTATGACGCGGTAGCTGACTACTGGGCCTGCCCAGTTCTAGATAGGTGAGCCCGGAGGTCTGTGGAAACCTTCACAGAACTTTCACAATTGTGCGGCAAGTAGTCGACCGGACGCACAGCCAGATCGACGAGCCCGTTCAAACATTGAAGCGAATCTGGTTTTGGGAATCTTCTAGGTGGTTTCCAGTCGGTTTTTCTGGTTTTGGGAACCTTCTAGAAGGTTCCTGAACCGGGTTTTCTATTCCCCCCTTTACCCCTTTTTGTTTCTTTTCTTTTACTGTTTCATTTTAATTTTCTTTTTTCTTTTTCTGTTTTCTTTTTAATATTTTTTTTCATTTTTTTTGTTTTTTGTTTTTCTGTTTTCAAAGTTATTTTCTTTTTTTCAATTTTTTTTGTGTTGCTCACAATTGTTCAAAACTTCACAAAATGTTCTCATTTTTCAAATTTTGTTCATGCTTTCAAAAAATTGTTCAAAACTTCATAAAATGTTCTCATTTTCAAATTTTGTTCATCCTTTCAAAAAAATTGTTCAAAACTTCACAAAATGTTCTCATTTTCAATTTTTGTTCCTGACTTGAAAAAATGTTCATGCTTTCAAAAAATTGTTCAACTTTCAGAAAATGTTCTCATCTTCAAATTTTGTTTCTCTTTTCTTTTTTTTGTTTCTTTTTCTTTTTTATGTTTTTTTCACAATTTCACAACTTTGCAAAATTTGTTCGCAAGTTAAGAAAAATGTTAGTTTTTTTCAATTTTTGTTCGTGAGTTTCAATAAATGTTCCTATTTCAAATTTTGTTCGCATTTTCCAGGAAATGTTCGTGTTTAAAATTTTTGTTCGTGAGTTTCATAAAATGTTCCCATTTCAAAAATTTGTTCACATATTTCAAATTTTTTTCGGGAGTTTTAAAGAATGTTCACATATTTCATACGACCTTCACTTTTTTTCTCAAACATAACATTTGCGTACAAAATTTTGTTCTCTAAATTCAATAAATGATCGGGATTTCAAAAAGTGTCCATTTTATTAAAACTTTGTTCTAGTTTTTTAGTTTTTCTTCTAGCATTTTCAGCAAACGCGAACAATTTCTGAATTTTTAATTTTTTTAAACATATCCAATGTTTAAGGTTTCTAGGTGGGGGTGTTAGATATGCAGTAGATGATCTTTTAAAGTACCTACGTTACATATGATTGATGGAGCTAGTTAGCTTGCCTGGTTAGCGACAAGAGTACTAGATCCAGGTGCATGGTTCGACCCCCAGCTGGACAGGCAATTTTTTTTTTCGGATAGCGAAAAACATACTCACGAACATTGATAGTATCTTCGAGTTGTTTGCTGCAATGACGCGGCAGGACGAGCAAAAACCAATCCACCGATGCTCCGGGAACACAAACAAAGCATTATGCCATCATTATCAAGCACATGTACTGAGGTCCGCGAGAGCATACTACCAATCCACCATGCCCAAACGCTGACTTGCCGGGCGAACATCACTTAGGCCCTGTTTGATAGCAAAATATTTTTTAAGTATTTTTAAAATACTACAGTTTTTTTATTTATCATGGTTTTATTTACACTGACCTGTTTGGCTTGCAATAAAAACTGCATTATCAAAACCAGAGTATTTTCAATACTGTGGTAAATTCTCTGCATAAAAAAAAAGAGTTCCGAACCTCTTTTTTTAAAACAGAGCAAGGGAAAGAAAAGATCCCGTCGCTAGCTATTCTCAAGGGACTCGTCTTGCTATCGAGTACATATCTGGTGGAAACCACATATTCAATGGAAGCATGGAAACTTCATCCTGTGTCGTTGGATAGGAAGTGTGTGGTGTGAGATGATAAGATGTACAAACTGCAAAAACAACCCCGTAATCTTAATGTACGGTGGTACATTATCCTAACGGAAGCTGAGCCATCCCGTGCCTTAATCCATGGAGCTATCCCGATTCAATTTTCTTCCATCAACAACTAGGGTTAGGAGATCTGGAGATGGTGGCTTCGGCCAACAAGACGCCCTCGTTCCGCGCACGGCCGGCGACCGGCGACCGGCGCGACTAATTCCTCTCCAGCGGCTGCCTTCTCTCCTCTCCGGCGGTGGCCCACTGCGCCAACCCACCACGACGACCTCGTTCCCGCAGGGCCGGCGACCGACCGGCGCGGCTAATTCCGTTGCGGCAGCTGGCTTCTCTCTCTCCGACGTATGGC
Source organism: Triticum aestivum (assembly GCF_018294505.1). Taxonomy (NCBI): domain Eukaryota; kingdom Viridiplantae; phylum Streptophyta; class Magnoliopsida; order Poales; family Poaceae; genus Triticum; species Triticum aestivum. The sequence goes on along the minus strand of NC_057804.1, from coordinate 443,944,107 downwards.
GCACCGGGCCAATCCTCCTCTGAGCGCTCCCCATCGAATTGGTACTGGATCCAGGTCCGAAGGTATGAGGATTGTTCATCTTCTATGATGTGCCATATTCTCTTCTAGTTGGGCTAGATTTGCCAAGGAAATATAGAGGACAAGGTCGTGGATTCTGGTTGTCTCTTTCAAGATTAGCCTTCTGAACAGGATCTACAAAGCCTTTTTCCTCAACTGAAGCAGTTTCAGTAGCCTCTCTGTAGATCTGAAAATAAGCATATCCAGAAAACTTTTTACACTAGATATAGCCATAAAGCAACCACGTACACAGTCGTTTATCACAAGAATCTGTCACCAACTGGAATGTAGAACACTTGAACTCTCAGTTTATGTAATGCAAAAAACACATATTTCCAGCATGCATAGTCCATGATCAAAGAACTAATTATACACTGAAAAACTGGGCACACAAGATCAATGTACACGCAAACCAAGATCCAGCAAGTTCAGTTTAGATTTTTGTCTTGAGGAAGTTGGTAAAGTCTAATTCATCTGGTATGTAGTTGTTATATTAATGCAGCAACAGGTATGTCCTATCATGCTAATTTGACAATACTGTACAACATGATGGTTGTTCTAGGCATATTTATTAGTGTATAGTTATTAAATGAAGGAAATCATTACTTCTTATAGACTTTTGTGTGATATGCTGGGATATAAGAAAGGAGTTGAAACTGTTTGAGCATAGGAAAATTGTATGAATGATGTTAGCTATCAGTTTGAATTTATATTGCAATTGATTGGGGAAGTGAGCTGAGATTAGGTATTCCTAACATTTGAATGTTCTTTCTAACATGATTACGGCACATTCATTTGGACTTAGTTTAGAGAATACTTCTAAAATTTTGCTTGCTAATAAATACAACACATTGATGTATCTATATTTGTAGATTTGTTTTGAAATTCGTTTCAAAAAATTAGGTATAATTTCTTGCTATTTTTCCTAGTGCCCTGACCAATTGAACTTTTTTGTTCCAGGTTGCTTGGTGGCACTACTGGCTTCAGCAAGTTATTAGGACTAATATACTATGGCATTGTGATGTTCTTATCTAGTGTACTGGAGCCATTAGCTATTGGCGCTAGACTTATGCAAGTTATTAGCTAGCTATGTGCTCTATGACTGATCGATGTATAAAGCTGCAGATTTGCCATCAGTTAGTGATGCTCTATTTTGTAACTTTGTACTGTAGTAAAGCATTATCTTAAGTGACTGAATAAGATTGATGCTGCATAATGACACTGTGTGCAACTGACGTGATTGCTTTAAGTTTATTATTTAAACAATGATTTCAATTGTTGGAATGTGCTGTGCGAAGTGCAGGTGTGTTCTAGAGCTGGGCAATGGTTTTGATTATGGTTGACGAAAATGATCTGGGCAATGGTTTTGGCTGATGTTTGTTGTACTTGGATTTGCAAGGAATTGGGCAGACTTCAATATTATATTATGATTCTAATCTAAACGCTATTAAGATATCAAATATCGAATTAAGCTAGCTGTGATATGGGGATCATATATGGAGAAGCACAGGTGTACGTGGGGACATGTGCAGATTTGTTGTAATACTTGGAATCGATAGGGGGTTATGTGCAAAATAGAATGCTGGCAACAGGCGTTTTTTTGCAAAACTGTATGTAACAGTTATGGCTGAATCTAGTCCATAGATACAAGATCCAACAGCCTATGCTCAAGTTTCCATGCTTTCACTGAATATGTGGTTTCCACCTGATATTGTCCCCTTGCTATCAAGCCATAACCTCCGCCGCCGTCGCTGACACCTCTCGCTCACGCCGTGGCCTCGCGCCGGCCGTCAGCTCCTGCCTCTGAACGGCCCCGCTGATCCCCTGTCCAACCTGTTCCCTTATGCGTATGAGATAGCTTGGCTGGTAGGTATTGGATCCGTGTCAAAAAAAATACAAGAAAGTCGTTCCATCGTTTTGTGCATGCCTGCGAATGGCAAGGCCTAGCTACCTGGCTAGATTGACGAACAGAAACAGTATACAACCGGCCAGCTGCACGTGTAGCAACGGCTAGCTATATGCGACTGGCAGCAATTTTTACAGCATTGTGTGATGTAGCCAAACATGTGCTCTGTATTCTCAGTACTCCAAAAAACTCTGTTATGTTAAAACTGTGGTATTTTATATCTACAGGTTAAATTACTGTAGTTTTTGATACTATGATTTATATGATACTTTGCTATTAAACATAGCCTTAGCAATAAATTATTCCGCTTCCAATAGAGCAATGCTCGTGTAGTCGTGCGGTACGCCAATCACACCGCCGCGCAGTTTGACACAGACCCATCAAGGTCCTGTATGATGGATCCCTGGCCGGCTAATGCCCATTCCCATTCCCTGCATCGTGATAGCGGGGATATGCCTGGTGGGGAATAGAGCGCAATATTATACTATCAACCATGCTTCTGGCTATGGAGCGTGATAGGAAGTCAGGTCCAAAATTCATGATTTGGATATGACCCTGTTCATCACAATGATGCTAGTATTTTTTATTTCTATTTATTAGATCGCCATACCTTCAGATGGACTACCTGACAGGTATTGTAGGTAACCATCTGCTTCCCTGCCTTATCGAAACAGATTTCCTTCTTGCGTGGATATCAGAAGAGATATGACCTGAATGATATATTCTTCTTCTGGTTTCTGGCCGTGACGGAGTAATATCGTCAAATACCATATTTTGTAAACGATTTTACAAACAGCCTTCAGATATTAGGCTATTTTTTTTTGACATTGACGAACTCACCACAGACGTCTTTGTAGTTGACGGAACGTCTCCTCCTACTGAACACGCACCGTTGGAAGGGCTGAAATAAATCCAGAAGAAAGCGTCAAGTTTAGGACTTGAACTTTGGTGGGCCGGAGATACCACTGTCCGCCTAGCCATCCAACCACATGTTGGTTCGCGTATATTAGTCTGTTGGTGAGTGGGGTTGCTGCATAAAACTCAATGTTTTGTCAAGAGTGGTCTAGGGTCTCGAGCCATTCAATCTCTCAAGGTTGATATCATTGAGTTGCAAGTTTAGGGCCTCTTTGATTCACTGGATTCTAAAAACACAGGAATAGGAAAAATATAAGATTGGAATGTCATACTCATCTCAATCCTACATGATTTTGAGTTGTTTGATTGTATCAAGGGGAAAACAAAGAAGTTTTTCAAAGATATTTGAGTGGATGCTAGAAATCCTATTGAAAATAGTACAAAAAATCCTTAGGACAAATAGTTACGTGCAAGGATAGAAGCATCGAGCAAGTCTAGCAGAGTTGCCATATGACCTTGATCATAATAATTGTATTCTAGCAGCGTCATCATATGCCTCTCGTTCACAACAAATTGTATTTTCCAACGTATCTATAATTAATGAAGTATTCATGCCATGTTTACAATAATTTTATATGATTTTGGTATGATTTGATTAGTACTAACTCGGACTGGCACTGTTTTCAGCAGAACTACCGTGGTGTCTTTTTTGTGCAGAAATAAAAGTTCTCGGAATTGGCTGAAAATTTACGATGATTTTTTTGGACTAAAAGAGATCCCCGAGGCATCGGAGTTGGGCCAGAAGAGTCCCGAGGCGACGACAAGGTAGAGGGGCGCGCCCTACCCCCCGGGAGGGTGCTTCCGGCTTGCCGCTGCCTTGTGGACCCCCTTGACATGAGACCGACGCCAAAAATTCCTATAAATACCAAAACCCCAGAAAGAAACCTAGATCGGAAGTTCCGACGCCTCAAGCCTCTGTAGCCACGAAAAATCAATCTAGGCCCTCTCCGGCACCCTGCCGGAGGGGCCCATCTTCACCGGAGGCCATGGAGGAGGAACCTGAAGGGGGCTGTCGGTATCAAAACCGGCGGATCTCGGGTAGGGGGTCCCGAACTGTGCGTCTAGGCGGATGGTAACAGGAGACGAGGGACACGATGTTTTACCCAGGTTCGGGCCCTCTTGATGGAGGTAAAACCCTACGTCCTGCTTGATTAATATTGATGATGTGGGTTACAAGAGTAGATCTACCACGAGATCAAGGAGGCTAAACCCTAGAAGCTAGCCTATGGTATGATTGTTGTTCGTCCTATGGACTAGGGCCACCCGGTTTATATAGATACCGGGGAGGGCTAGGGTTACACAGAGTCAGTTATAAAGGTAGGAGATCTACATATCAGTATCGCCAAGCTTGCCTTCCACGCCAAGGAAAGTCCCATCCGGACACGGGACGAAGTCTTCAATCTTGTATCTTCATAGTCTTGGAGTCCGGCCGATGATGATAGTTCGGCTATCCGGACACCCCCTAGTCCGGAACTCCCTCAGTAGCCCCTGAACCAGGCTTCAATGACGACGAGTCCGGCGCGCATATTGTCTTCGGCATTCCACATACCACCGTAGAGAGAATAATATTACACAAGATCAATCTGCTGACGTATTCTGTGGCGTGACGTCACACCACTTCCAAGCCTTTACTCGAATTGTTTTTATTGTTCCACCTCAGCGCGTTTAGCGAGGCGGTTTCCTTGGCACGTCTTGTCGAAGCAGAGATCGTGTTCCCCTTATTCCGGGATTCCCATTAATACGGACGTGGGTAACCCAACCGCGCCCGTTGCCACGCCCCCTCCATTGAAGGCGGGTTCCAAACGGTCACGGGGATGGCTCTTGGTATTCTTCCTCTTTATAATGAGACCAAGGCCCGCTCTTTTTATTCAATCCTCTATCGAATCCGCCCCTCTCCCTGAGTTCCAACACCCAGGGCTCCGAATTCAGGTACCTTCGATCTTCGACAATGTCCGGTCCTCATCTACGAGGCCGGTGGATGCCCTCCTCCATCACGGAGGAGGACGTGCTAAAGCTGAGAGATGCCAGGTATTTAACCTACGAGATTTCACATAGGCTGCCTGCCCGAGGGCAAGTTATCCCAACTCCTGAGCCTGGCGAGATCGTCGTGTTCGTGTCTCACTTCCATCGGGGTTTAGGCTTCCCGATGGATCCCTTCATGAGGGGGCTCATGTTTTACTATGGGCTGGAATTCCATGACCTGGCTCCGGAGTCCATCCTCCATATCACATCATTCATTGTCATGTGTGAAGCCTTCCTCCGCACTACTCCTCACTTCGGCTTATGGCTCAAAACCTTCAACGTGGAGCCGAAGATGATTGAGGGGCGTCAGGCAGAGTGCGGCGGGGCGGTTATAAGCAAGAGGGCCGAAGCTCCATGGCCCAAGGGCTCTTTCCAAGAGGAGCTCGGCTTGTGGCAACAGGAGTGGTTTTATATCACCGCTCCCCGGGGCAGCAGGCAGAAGCCGCCGCCCGTCTTTCGCTCGGGCCCTCCACAGCAGCTGACGTCATGGGTCAACAAGGGGCATGACTGGGGGCCGCCCAAAGATGTCCCCCTACTGCAGGACCGGATTCGAGGCCTCTAAGAAAGGGAGATCAATCTGGTCGCAGTGGTGCAGGTCATGTTGATCCGGCGCCTACTGCCCTGCAAACGTCGCCCCCTCCGCCTGTGGGAATTTAATCCAGAGGGGCCACGAGCTCTTCAACACTTCATGGGTTTAACTCCCATGGAGATGTATAAACTGTTCTTCGGATCGCAAGAGACGCATTCGAAATTGACCGAGGACGCTGGCCTAAGCTGCAATCGCCCGGATATTCAAGTAAGTAGCCCTGTGTCCGGACACACCGTCCATTTATTTTTCGTGAGCTTGCCTTTTAACCAGCTATCCCCGGATAGGAGTGGATAGCGCAAGCAAAACTGATACGGTGTCCGGCCCCCCTCCCTGAGACCACGCAGGATCCCATGTTAATCAAAATGTTGGAGGTTGCACCTTCGAATGAGGGCGAAGGGGGGCACGGGAAAACTGTCACCTCTGCCAAGGAGGCATTTAGTAAGGGAGGAATCGAGAGTCCCTCCTTCCAGGGGGAGAAGAGGAACGCTTCCGAAGACCCGGAGGCCAAGGCCTCAAAACGGGGAAAGAAATCTGTACCAGAAGGTCCTGCGCCAGAAAGCGCCCCGGCCGTATTGTCTCCTCGGAGGAATCAGCCCTCTAACGAGCCGTAAGTGAAAAGGGGGATTTTATAATTATCAGTCACCCCTGCTTAATGTCTAAAGGTAACGAAGTTTTTACCTTGTAGTTCGGATCTCAGCCCATCTCAGCACATCTCATCTTCGGGAGACCTTCGTCCAGAGATGATGGAAAGCGAAACGCCTTCATCTACCGCCCCATCGTGCGGGGTGGACGACCCTGAGGTGTCGTCACGGAGGGTCTCCCCGAGTCCGGCGGGACCGGAGAGTTCGGCGCCCATTGGAGTACGGCCGGTGGAGCTGCAGGATTTGCTTAAGAGGGCGTCCATCTCAGAAGATCACCACACATTAATGGGTGATGTGATTGAGAGGACTTCGTCCGCCAAAACCGGGTTGTATGAGGCCGTCGGAATTTTATTGACGGGATTTGAGGTACGCAAAAAATGACATACCTGTTGACAGTTTTGCACATGAAGTGCGCCCTGTATAGATAGTAGCCCCTGAGACTTGGTATGCTGTCGAAAGCGATAGCGTGCCAAGGATCGTAATCTCAGTTATAGAATGCCTCCTTTCCTATGTAGGTGGCGGATCGTCTGGTGGCCAGCCGGACTGATGGATTTGCCGAGCTGAGAAGGCAACTCGACGTTGCGGATGCGGACATCTCGCTGGTCAATAAACGACAGGATGAGTCACAAGGTACGTGGTTGCTCCGTGGTTGCCTAGTAAGGAGGCTGATGCCCGTGCCTTACAATTTGTATGCTTGATGCAGATGGCGCTGCCGCTATGAAGGCCTTCGAGCCGAACTTGCTCGGGCCAAGGAGCAAGCTAGAAAAAGCGAGGCGGCTGCCTCGAAGGCAGCGGAAGAGCTAGAAGCCGAGAAGGCTGCGCACTGCCGAAGCAGGGAGGAGATGGCCGGAACGGCCGTGAAATTAAAAGTTGCTACCGACCGCCAGGAGGTTCTTGAAAGAGAACATCGAGCGGAACAAGAGGACCTGAAGAAGGCCGACGCCGAAGCCAAAGATGCCCATAGTGCGATGCGGGCTATGAAGGAGGAACTGCGTCAAATCCGAGACATTGTGGCTGGAAAGCCCTTATGCTGCGCAGGAAGTTCACGGATCCGAAGTATGCTCAGCTCGGCCGATTGTATGGTGCGGAGGATCCTTATCTGGACTTGGCAGCGAGTGCGGCGGACGCAGTCGTGCACTTCCGAAGCCAGAAGGGTCATGAAATGGAAGAGCTTTTCTGGTCTCAATTCCATAGTCCGGAGCGTCAACTTCCGCTGAGTGATCAGCTGGTTGAGTGGGCTGAGCTAAATAGATTGTCCGGACTTGCCATGACGGATGTGGTCACTTATCTGTGGCCGGGAAGATCCAAGCCGAAGAGTTATTTTGGCTTGTTGCAGGAATTCCTTGGGGCAGTGCCGCATATTAAGGCGATGAAGCGGTCGGCATGCATAGAAGGTGCACGGATGGCTCTCGCCCGTGGTAAAACATACTGGGCGGAGATGGATGCCACCGCTGTTGCATCCCGGGGTTCGGACAAAAGCCGATTCCCCACCGAGCATTACTTTGAGGGAGTCCTGCAGGGCGCTCGTATAATAGAGTCGCAGTGCTCAAAAGATGTTATGTTTGAATGACATGTATGATTTCTAAGATCATGTTTATAATGCAATGACTTTTTATACTTGTGTGTTCAAGTATTGAACTATCTCCTGTGCGGCCGTATATGTATGTATAATCTGAAAGATGGCAGTCTTTGGCTTCAGCCCCCACGCACATGGTGCGGGGGTGTTTGCAAAAAGAAAAACGCTTTTTCACACTTAATCCAACGTCTTGGTCCTTTTAAGGAGGTGATAGCATAGCAAACTAGGCAACCGGACTATAATGCTTTATCACTTTCACTTAGCCATAGGAGCTCGAATGTGGGGCTACTATATAGCCCCTGATGGCACCGCGCTTCTCCGAACTCGGGGCGCGTATGTGCCTGACCGGGAAGCGGTCCTTCGTCAAAGCGGAGGAATTCTAAACATTCCCAATGGTCGATCGAGTGGTTGACCAGTCTCTCGCTATATCATGACAGTCAGTTTTCGGCTTTCTCTACTAAGGTGCTCTCCCGGCCGAACCGGGGCACAATCGCAGTAGTTCTCTTGGTGCCGCGTTAGCCGATGATACGGAACGTAAGGCAGCAAAACACAGGAGCCGGGCAAACCCAACATTTGACCAAAGACATGATTCGGAGCTGATGCATATAAGGCCTAACTCGATACGCCGAACACTCCCTGAGGTGTTCGGTCTTTATGATATCAGGCAGAATAAAGCCCTAAGCCCCTAGTGTCCAAGTACAGGCGGGAACTTCTGACGCGGCCAATGCCAAAACGCCAGCCTCCTCCTCGGCTCTGGTAGGAAACCAGGGGATGTGTATCAACAAGAGACAGTGAGAAAGGTTTACGCAGGGTCTTAATCTGAAAAGAATCCTTGTAACGGGTCCCTACTGCACGTCTGCGCCTGTGTCTCCGTTGTGCTGCATCCTGGACGGGTGTAGCACATGCTTCATCTGTAAAAGAGAAGGACTTAGTTTCTAAGAAATATCATGCAAAAAGTGTATCAAAATAAAGTATAATTTGGAAGATGAAGAAAGTTAAGCTTTATTGGCTTTCATCATTTATGCGGCGCCCCCCTAAAAAAAGGGTATGCGGCTGGGAAGCCCCTTGCTAAGTTACGCCGGACTCGTCTAACCATGTCCGAGGCCTAAATGACCTGTTTTTAGGGGCTTTGACCTGCAAGGTCGAAATAATGTGTGGCTGTCGAGGCAGCTGCACATTCTCCATGGTCGAGAGACACCTGGAGTTTTAAGAATATGCCACGTGGACCGGGCATTTTTAAGCGTAAGAGACGCGTAATGTGGTATTGCATTAAAGCGGGCGAAAGCTGCACGCCCTAGTAGTGCTTAAGGGCTACTGCTGAATGGGGTGATGGAGGGTGAGCTTTTTCGCGACGGAGGTTGTCAGATGAACCGAACACGACCTCTAGTGGTACAGAGCCTGTAAAATTGGCTAAAAAAGGCCTGGCGTCACTCCTTTGAAGGAAGTGCTGCTATAGCGAATTTTGGTGGGTTCTATCCCCAGTATGCGGACGGTGTCCTGGTATAGCAGGGGCCGCGCTGTGTGTTATCACGTGAAGTGAGTTCACTGTTTTGACTTCTAATGGGAAAGTCTTTTGGTTTCCGGAGCGCTGCTTTTGGGTTTCGTCACTTTCACTTGGTGTGTCGAGCCCTTTGTGTTCGGCGTTAAGTTGGCCGGACTGCTTGAAGACCCAACAATCTCTGTGGGTATGGTTTGCAGGCTTCCCGGAGGTACCCTGTATTTGACACAGTCTATCCAGAATCTTGTTTAGGTTGGATAGCTCATCACTGTTATCCTTTAGGGGCAGTGTTTTGTTGTTCGTCCGAGAGCTTTTGAATCCGGCGTTGACCGCCGTAGTATTTGGGCCATTTTCCTTATTCCGGCGCTGATCTTTTTTGTGTCGTGATTTCCCATTTTCATCCCTGATTTCGGATGCACTCGGGTCGCTGGTGCTGCATCTAGCCAACCAGCTGTCTTCCCCCGCGCAAAAGCGGGTCATGAGACTTGTTAGTGCGGCCATTGTTCTTGGTTTTTCCTGGCCGAGGTGTCTGGCGAGCCATTCATCTCGGACGTTGTGTTTAAAGGCTGCTAAGGCTTCAGCGTCCGGACAATCGACTATTTGGTTCTTTTTAGTGAGGAACCTATTCCAGAATTTGCGTGTTGATTCTCTGGGCTGTTGAGTTATGTGACTTAAATCATCCGCGTCCGGAGGCCGGACATAAGTCCCCTGAAAATTCGCTCGAAACGCATCCTCGAGCTCTTCCCAAGTTCCAATCATATTTTCTGGAAGGCTTTTAAGCCAATGCCGGGCCGGTCCTTTGAGCTTGAGGGGTAGGTATTTTATGGCATGAAGATCGTCTCCTCTTGCCATGTGTATGTGTAGGATATAATCCTCAATCCAGACTCCGGGGTCTGTTGTTCCGTCGTATGCCTCTATGTTTATGGGTTTAAATCCAGCTGGAAATTCATGATTCAGTACCTCGTCGGTGAAACATAGTGGGTGTGCGGCGCCCCTGTATTTGGGTGTGCCGTTGTCTTCAAATGCTCGGCTGGTTGTGTTACTTCCTGGAGTCTTCTTTTTTGGCCCATAGATAGACCTGGCCGGGTTATCCTTTTTCTGAGGATCTTTATGCTGATCATGTGCCGGCTTGTGTGTGGCGCACTGTGTTGCTCTTGGCCTGTCATCTGGTCGTCTATCCGGCCAGGCAGCCCCTTTCTTTTTTGACTGCGGGGGCTCGAAGGCCTCCTCATCAAATTCGGGCAGCAGCTTGCGCTTCGGGTAGCTCTTTGTCTGGTGACTAGTGCCATATTTATCTGCGGTGTTGAGTACTTTGGTCCATCTCATTCTGAGTGCGTCTTCCGCTGTTTTGAGCTTCCGCTTTTGCTTCTTCAGACTTCTTGCTGTGGCGACGAGCCTTTTATGAAGACTCATATGCTCTGGTGATGTGAGATCATTTTCGCCGGGGATGAGTTGCTTGTCCGGTTCATGTCCGGCTGGCTGCTTGTTGACGTGTGCGTCGTCCACTGCTTCGCCCTGCTCTAGGGCCGGATCCATATGGGTGCCATTTTTGTCGATGCCGGTCTTCGGGCGGCGCTTGCGTCGCCGCTTTGTTTGTTTGTTGGGGGAGTTGTCCTTCGACATGTCCCGTTTTTCCTCATTGTCGCTTCCTTTTGGTGTGTCCATCATGTATAAATTGTGGGCTGGGGTGGCTTTCTTGCGCCCGTTAGGCGCTGGTTCTTGGTCGTCTCCGGCATCGTCGTCCATACCGTCGATGTCCTCGGAGTCGTAATCTAGCATGTCGGTTAAATCATCGACAGCGGCTACCAAGTGGGTGGTGGGTGGGCTTTGAATTTCTTCGTCGTCCGCGTCCCAACCGTCCTGACCGCAGTCCGGCCAGGGCTCTCCTGATAACGAGAGATATTTTAGCGAACTCAAGATGTCGCCGAAAGGTGAGTGTTGAAAGACGTCCGCTGCGGTGAACTCCATGATCGGCGCCCAATCGGATTCGATCAGGGCGGGCGCGGGAGGTTCGGAGTCCGGCGAGGAGTCCGGCACCTTGGAGTCACGAGCTTTATGAGGGACAAAGTCAGTGTTCGGCTCTATCACCGCAGAGGTTGCAGCCCCCGAGGCGGTGTCTAGGCATCCATCCTTGATCTGCGCGGCCGGCTCCGAATTGAGGATCGGAGCGGGCCCGAGTGCGGCCTCCAGGGTACTATCCGACGGCAGAGCTAAATCATGCCCGACGTGACAGTGCGGCACTCTCTGCTGTGGCTCGAATCCATCGAAGATCAAGTCCCCGCGAATGTCAGCCGTGAAGTTCAAACTTCCAAATCTGACCTGACGGTCAGGGGCGTAGCTTTCGATCTGCTCCAGTTGGCCAAGCGAATTGGCCCGCAGTGCAAGCCACCGAATACGAAGATCTGTCCGGGGAGGAAGGTCTCCCCCTGGACTACGTCGTTGATGATGATCGAAGAAGCCATCGAGCCTATCGGTGACGACACAGAGGAACTCTCAATGAAAGCACCAATGTCGGTGTCAAAACCGGCGGATCTCGGGTAGGGGGTCCCGAACTGTGCGTCTAGGCGAATGGTAACAGGAGACGAGGGACACGATGTTTTACCCAGGTTCGGGCCCTCTTGATGGAGGTAAAACCCTACGTCCTGCTTGATTAATATTGATGATGTGGGTTACAAGAGTAGATCTACCACGAGATCAAGGAGGCTAAACCCTAGAAGCTAGCCTATGGTATGATTGTTGTTCGTCCTATGGACTAGGGCCATCCGGTTTATATAGACACCGGAGAGGGCTAGGGTTACACAGAGTCAGTTACAAAGGTAGGAGATCTACATATCCGTATCGCCAAGCTTGCCTTCCACGCCAAGGAAAGTCCCATCCGGACACGGGACGGAGTCTTCAATCTTGTATCTTCATAGTCTTGGAGTCCGGCCGATGATGATAGTTCGGCTATCCGGACACCCCCTAGTCCGGAACTCCGTCAGGGGCCATCATCACCATGGAGGCCAAGGACCAGAGGGAGAACCTCTCCCCATCTAAGGGGAGGCCATGGAGGAGGAAGCACAGGAGGGAGACTCTCTCCCCCTCTCTCTCGGTGGCGCCGAAGTGCCACCGAGGGAATCATCGCCGCGGTGATCGTCTTCATCACCTTCCTCATCTCTTTTTGGCGGTCCACTCTCCCGCACCCCGCTGTAATCCCCTACTTGAACATGGTGCTTTATGCCACATATTATGATCCAATGATGTGTTGCCATCCTATGATGTTTTGAGTAGATTTCTTTTGTCCTTTGGGTTGATTTATGATCTAGATTGGTTTGAATTGTATGTTTTTTTGGTGCTGTCCTATGGTGCCTTCTGTGCCGCTCACACGTGAAGGATTCCCACTATAGGGTGTTGCAATACGTTCATGATTCGCTTATAGTGGGTTGCTAGAGTGACAAAAGCTTAAACCTGGGTAAGGGGGTTGTTGCGTATGGGATAAAGGGGACTTGATACTTTAATGCTATGGTTGGGTTATACCTTAATGATCTTTAGTAATTGCGGATGCTTGCTAGAGTTCCAATCATAAGTGCATATGATCCAAGTAGAGAAAGTACTTGGGAGAGGGAATAAGGCCATCTAAGACACACTCATTGTTATGCTTCCAGAGAGACCAAGTTGTGAGAATGGCCGCAGAAGCATATGCTTTCGAGTGGGCGACAGACACTTAGCGGCAGGAGGAGGACCACTAGTCTTGGAAGGGCACATCTTAACGACGGAGAGGGACAGTCAAACAACAATAGGACAAAACCTCATTGATAGAGTCAAATCCAGCAGATCTCGGGTAGGGGGTCCCGAGCTGGTAGCCTTGTCACGATAGTAACTGGGGACATAAGGATTTACCCAAGTTTAGACTCTCTCGAAGAGACATTACCCTATGTCATGCTTGACTGTATTGATATTGGGGGGGAGTGCAAGTTAAAGGTTGATCTACCAGGAGATTGTGTGTGTATGAGAGTTGTAGTCTATGGTCCTCATCCTCGGTCTATATAGATACCGAGGGTGCCTAGGGTTTACACATAGGTCTGTTACATCTAAGGGTAATCATGACGAAGACAACCTCTAAGACTTGGTGTAT